>NC_057794.1:125046748-125114077 GCF_018294505.1 Triticum aestivum
CATCAAAATCTTCACCAGCGGCACCTCATCTCAAACCCTAGTTCATCTCTTGTATCCAATCTTTGTCCCTAAGCCTCAGATTGGTACCATTGGTACCTGTGGTTTGCTAGTGGTGTTGATTACTCTTTGTAGTTGATGCTAGTTGGTTTATTCGGTGGAAGATCATATGTTCAGATCCTTTATGCATATTAATACCCCTCTGATTATGAACATGAATATGATTTGTGTGTAGTTACAGTTGTTCCTGAAGACATGGGAGAAGTCTTGCTATAAGTAGTCATGTGAATTTGGTATTCGTTTGATATTTTGATGAGATGTATGTTGGCTCTCCTCTAGTGGTGTCATGTGAACATCGAATACATGACACTTCACCATTGTTTGGGCCTAGAGGAGGGCATTGGGAAGTAATAAGTAGATGATGGGTTGCTAGAGTGACAAAAGCTTAAACCCTAGTTTATGCGTTGCTTCGTAAGGGGCTGATTTGGATCCATATGTTTCATGCTATGGTTAGGTTTACCTTAATACTTCTGTTGTAGTTGCAGATGCTTGCAATAGGGGTTAATCATAATTTGGATGCTTGTCCAAGGAAGGACAGTAAGCACCGGTCCACCCACATATCAAATTATCAAAGTACCGAACGTGAATCATATGAGCGTGATGAAAACTAGCTTGACGATAATTCCATGTGTCCTCGGGAGCGCTTTCCTTTATATAAGAGTTTGTCCAGGCTTGTCCTTCGCTACGAAAAGGATTGGGCCATCTTGGTGCACCTTATTTACTTTTATTACTTGTTACTCGTTACAAATTACCTTATCAAAAAACTATCTGTTACTCATAATTTCAGTGGTTGCAGAGAATACCTTACTGAAAACCTCTTATCATTTCCTTTTGCTCCATGTTGGGTTCAACACTCTTACTTATCAAAAGGACTATGATAGATCCCCTATACTTGTGGGTCCTCACATGCGTCTTCAACTACCCCAACACTTCTTCGACAACCAAACCAGGTGACATTTTCCCAAGTTCATTCAGTTGGGAGCGCCCCCTGGGCTGCATCATTCCCAGGCCACGTGGGTCCGTCCCTGCGGCATGTATCCGCTTGCATCAGTAGTTCACCATGCTGGGGGCGCCCCTCGGGCTGCATCATCCCTAGGCCGCTTGGGTCCGACCTAGTGGCATGTATCGTTCTCACATTTACCTAAGCCAGTTTGCTTCTCATGCATAATCTATCTATGGTTATCACCTGCTTGATTGTCACCCACCATGGGAGCCACGTGCCGACCGTCTTTATTCAAGATCCTTCACATAACAAGGCTAGGCATGGTGTCTATGCTCGGGCCAATCCCTGCAGCATCGATAAATCCAATGGTTGAGCTCTGTCTGGCGGGCCGGCCCCGTTCACGTCACCTCCTGGGGTCGTTGGTGCTTAGCCTTTTCGTGCGATAACCTCAGGAAATTCATTCGGTGCAGGTTGTCTAACCATCTCGCAGGAATGACACAGCCATCAAGAACCAAGACTAGGCATAACCCGCCTTGAGGTAGGGCCTCGTGAGTCCTGTGCTGGCTCACGAGTGCCCAGACACATCTCGTCTAGCCCTGTCGTGCAAGCCACGTGTCAAGGCGGGGATGTACACGCCCCGGGGGCTCTCCGCAGTAGGGAGTCCCCTCCCACATGTCAGTCGAAGCACCATGCTCTGTGCTGGCAGTCGACACTGCCGAGGAGCTTCTATGCCCGTGCAAGTGCGGAAGCGCTATGCTCCGCGCTGGTGATAAACAACTGAGGGCGGCCTCACGGTCGTATCAACCTTAGGGAGCCTCCGAGCTCGGTGTCTGGCCCCATCGCAACACCTCCCCTCGGCACAGGGGCTGCGCTTGGGTCACGCCCAAGCGTACGCCACCCTGCCAGGTCCCTTGGACCTGGTCATCGCGCGCCCTCCCAAGCGGAGCCAAAGTACAAAAGTCGTTTGAACGTCAAGGGGGACTCCTGAGCATCGCAACTCAGGAGCCTAACTGACCATGTACCCCCTCACTCCTTGGTCTGTCCTGGTGATCCAGTCGGCCCAATGGAGTCCAAGGTATGCGCGGGGTCGGGCCCTGCCGACATAGAGCACTAGGCCTACTCCCAGATCTGCTTTCCATAGGCTGTTTGCGCGTCAAGGGGGACTCCTGAGCATCACGACTCAGGAGCCTAACTGATCACGTAGCCCCTCACTCCTTGGTCCATCCAAGTGATCCGGACGGCCCAATGGCGGCTGAGGTATGCACGGGGTCGGGCCCTACCGACATAGAACGTAAAGAAAATGGAAAGGAAATCGCAGAATTTCAAAGCAAATATTACAAGACATATTGTTCTCCTGAAACCAAACACGAGTTTAATGCCTCCACGAGGCATGGTGCACATTGCAAAAACTAAAAAGGAAAGGAGTCGCCAACAAGTCATCCCTGGACACCGCCGTCGCCTGCAAAGGATGCTTCTCCTTCCACGGCACCGCCTTCTACTGTGCCACCGGCCGGAGTTGCAAGATCAGTAGCACCGTCAGTCAAGGGCGCGGGAGCGAAGGAGCGGAACCTCTTCAGCAAGGCCTCCACCTGACCCTTCACAGCTGCAGCAGCGGCCTCGCAATTTGTCGTCCACAAGCTCTAGCAGCTCGTCAAGGCGGGCGGTAGGATCGCGGTTGTGGAGGTGGCTGAAGACGCACGTCAGCGCGGCTGAGGAAAGAATGCGAGCTTCTTCCTCCTTCATGGGGCCGATACCGCTCACTACGTCCTCCAGCGCGCCAACTAGATAAGGAAGCAGCTGGGTGGGGCCCTCATCGGCGGCGGCCAGCGGCTCCTCCAAGCCCTTCTCGTAGAGCGACTGCACCGCTGTCCGAGACCTCTCCTCAAGGAGCTTGAAGGCCGCGCGGTCCTCGGCCAGGACCTTTGCCTTGGCGTCAAGCTCGGCCTTCTCTACCTTCAGCTCCTGCTCCAGCTCCTCCAACCAGCGGTGCTCGGTGGCCTGTGCCTTCACCAACTGCTCCAGTTCAGCGTCGCGATCCTTGACGGCGTCCTATCAGGCCTTCATCTTCTCCTCCTCTGCCTTGCAGCCTTGGACTTCTTTTGCGTGCTCCCTTCGCATGGTCTCCAGCTCGGCCTCCAGCGACTGGCAGCGGTCCTGGGCGGTCCCAGCATTCTTCAGCGCCACCTCACGGGCGGCCACAGCTTTAGTGACAGCCTTCCTGTCCTTCTTGGAGTCGACAACAGCCTGGCTCAGCGTCGCCCGGACGGACACATCGGAGTGAAGCCAGCCAGAGACAAGCTCCAGGCGCCCGGCCACCAGGCGATGGTCGGAACCTTGAAGATCTTCTCGCGGCAGGGCCATCGCAGAAAGAGCGCGCTCCAGGACATCAGGAGAGGCAAAAGGGCCCAGGGATAGCAATGCGGCAAAAGGAGGAGGAGGCGACGACGTCACCATGGCCCGGGAAGCCGGAAGCTCCTGAGCTTCGGGGACCCCAGCGCCCGAGCCGGACGTTGGCACCTCCGGAGCAGGCGGGGCCTCGGGGGCTGACTCCTCCCGAGGATGCTCCTCCAGGGCCTGCGAGGATGATCGGGCTGGAGAAGCACGAGCGCCGTCGCCACCCTTACCCATGGAGAGGGGTGTGGCCGCAGGAGGTGATCTGGGCTGGAGCACCACCACCTCATCCCCCTTTCTCTTCTTCGCCACGGGCGTCGGCCTGATTACACAACAAAGAAGAGTCAAGGACAAGCAGCAGAAGAAAGAACAAGGCAGGACAAGAACACTTACTGGTCCACCGCGGCATAGTCCCTCCGCTTCGTAAGCGTGAAGCCGGAGAGCCTCGTAGCCTGAGGCGTAGGCGCGCGGGCTCCAAGAGCAGAAGCAGGAGCAGCAGACGGACCGGAAGCAGCTCCACGCAGTGTAGAGGCGGAGGCGTCGTCCCGGGAGAGCAGCGCCGACCTACCCTTCGTCGGAACCATGGGCGGCTCCCCCTTCTCTGGGAGGACGTCGGCCTCGTCATCGTCGTCAGGCAGGAGGCGAAGGATGTCGGCCTTGCACAAGGGGGAGGTCTCCCCCATCCCCTCGGGGGTTGCCTCCGGGTCACGCTCCTTGACCTCCTCCTCTTCCCCATCCCGGTGGTACTCGCCAGAAGACACGTCCACCGTCGCCGTCGCCATCGGGACCACAGGGGGCGCCGGCGGCACCAGGCTGCGCCCGTCAAAGGTGGGCATGGCAGCCACGACCCGCGCCCCGTCCTTTCGAAGGAACAAGGGAACGCGGGAATTCGGCGGATACTCCTGGTCGTCCCCGACCAAGAAGCGGAGAGCCACAGCCAGCTCCTCTTCAGACAAGTCCTCCGGGCCCAAGCGAAGCTTGTCTTCTCCGTCCCCGAGCGTCCACAAGGGGCGCGAGCGCGCCTGGAGAGGAGCCACCCGCAGCACCAGGAATTCCCTCAGGAGCATGGCCCCTGTTAGCTTCGCTGCCTTCGCAATGCCTGGCCTCAAATCGGCGGTCATCTTCTCCAGCACCAACTTCGCCCGGTCATCAGTAAGCTTCACGCGGGACCACCCCTCGTCAGACTTGGGCATCTCCATTGGCAGCTTCAACCGTGGGTGGACACAGTTGGCATCCATCATGACCCACTTGCTCCTGAGGCCATCGGCCTTCTTTCCGGCCTTCAAGATCGCATTAGCCTTGCCGGCTGCAAGGAAGTTGGCGCACCCCATGGTGTGGCCATCATTGATTCGGAGGAAGAAGAAGTGGCGCAGCAGTGCCACGGACGGCATCACCCTGGCATACGCCTCACAGTAGAAGGAAAATATCAACAAGAGAAGAATGGAGTTGGGATGGAGATGGAGGGCCTGCAACCTTTAATTTTGGAGGACGGAGTAGAAGAAGTCGGAGAAGGGGGGAACCAGGCCCGCGACGACGCTGCTCATAAAGAAGGGGTAGAGGGAGCTCTTCGAAGCCTCCGGCATGGCAGAGCCAGCCCGGAGCTCGGTCTTCCCCTTCTCGTTGCTTTCCCCCATCGTCAGCAGGCGCGTGGCGGCGAGGTTCCTCTCCGAGACATTGGGCACGTCCAGAGTCGGCTCGTACCAGGCAGGCGGCAAAGAGGCCTTAGCCTTTCGGGGCGCCATTGGTCGGAAGCTTGGAAGGGGATTGAAGCAGATTTGGAGATTTCCGAAGCAAGGAGCAAGAGAGGGGATCTAGAGCAAGACGAAGGGAAGCAATGAAGGCAAGCGTTGCCCGCACTAGCCTTTTGTCAGTCAGGAAGTTGCCGAGGCAGCGTGGGGAAGTGGAGACGCCCACGTCCAATCAGTCGCCACGCGCCAACCGTGGCCGCAGGCTGTTGGAGCCCGCGGTACTCCTCAGACTTACCCTTTGGCTTCGCCTCGAAGCCAAGTCCGAGCGCGCCTTGGGCCCAGGGGCTACTATCGGTGTTCTGGGAACGGGGTCCCCAGACTTGCCTACCTGCGGCCGACGGCGTGGCTCCACCAGCGGCCCTGTACGACCCATCTTAACCAGCAGACACTCAAGACCCTCGCGAGGGGCCAAGCCTCGCAAGGTGGACGATGCAAGACCTCCTCAGGGGCGGCCTCACCAGGCTGGCTCGCGAGGGGCAGAGAGATCAAGGCAAGGGACACCTCACGAGGTTTCTGTGATGCAAGCCATGACGATTGGAGCCAGGCGGGTGCCAGCGCGCAGTGTCCTTGTTTCCTCTTTGGTGCTAAAGAGGCAAGCGCAGGCGAGGAGTCTCGAGGAATCAGGCAAAGGTTTCCATATGGGTGCAACAAGACCAAGACCAGCAGGACAGCAGGACGGAGGTCACCATGGAGCCCAAGACGGCGTCAGTACCAGAGCCTTTGGCAGGCAAAGACTACTTTTGTCAACATAGATTGTACTAGCTGTCCCCCTTCAAATTGGCTGTTGTGGGATCCCTTCCCACTCAATATTTGGGAAGAGGACTGAGGCCACTATAAATAGGACTAGCCACCACCATAGAAGGGGATGTGCCAAGCTCATCGTAGATCATCCACAACCACACAAGTTCACCAAGCACAAGAACACCTCTCCTCAGGAGGCTGTTCTTCCCTTGTAACTGTTCATCCTCAGCCCAAGAGGCAATCCACCACACCACACTGGAGTAGGGTATTACACCACAACGGTGGCCCGAACCAGTATAAATCTTGCATCTCTCATTCTTTGGGTTCATCGAGCTAGGCCATGAGATCGTGTCGAGTGTGAGCTAGAGGAGGGGGAGATCTTTGTGCGCACCCTAGTGTTCGAACCTCAAGGGTTTTGCCAGAACCTAAAATCCAACAATGGCGACAAGCAGATATGGGTCATGCCGCCGTCTGCTGTCTTGAATGGTCCCACCATGTCCAGCCCCCAGACGGCAAAAGGCTAGGTAAGGGGGGTGGTCTTGAGTGCAGAAGCCGGCAGATGTTGCTTGGAGCTGAATTTCTTGCACCCCTTGCAATGCTTGACCAACTCCTTGGTGTCCTCCAAGGCAGTCGGCCAGAAGAAACCATGGCGGAAAGCTTTGGCAACAAGAGATCTAGAGGCCGTGTGGTAGCCACACTCGCCTTGGTGGATATCTTTGAGGACTGCTTGGCCCTTCTTTCATTCTACATAGCGCTGGAAGACCCCAGTCATGCTGCGTCCGACAAGCTCTCTATTGACTATCATGTAGGCTCCTGCTCGGCGCTGCAACTGCCGGGCCGAGATCTCATCAGCTGGCAGCTCTCTGTTCACCAGGAAATTGAGGATGGGCTATGCCCAGGATGTTGCTTGGACTTCCTCCACTGTCATCACGGCCACTGGTACTAGGGCGGTTGGGTTGGGAGGGGGTGGGGTGGAGTCGGCCACTGCTTGCTGTGTTGTTGGAGTCCCCGGGCTGACTGTTGCAGCCCCCGAGCCACTTGGTAAAGTCCTCGAGTCGGCTGCTGCAGCCCCCGGGCCGGCTTGTGAAGTCCCCTGGCCGAGTGCGACTGCTGCAGTCCCCGAGCCGCCTGCCGAAGTCCCTGAGCCGGCTTCGACAGCCCCTGAGTCTCGGGAGCAGCCTGCACGAAGATGGACTCAGATTCTGGAGAAGGCTTGATAGATGGTTTGCTGACACACTAAAGGGAAATGCCGGCTGGGATTGCTTGGTGGGTGGAGCCGATTCGTGTCAGGGCATCAGCTTGCTCGTTGTCGTTCCGTGGCACATGAAGGAACTCACACCCGTCAAAGTATCTGCTGATCTGCTAGAGAAGGAAGCGGTAACTTGCTATGTTTGCATCCTTGGCGTCCCAGTCGCCAGACGACTATTGGACCACCAAGTCCGAGTCACCATAGCACAGTCTGGAGGATGCCGATTTCTTTGGCCAGCCGGAGTTCATTTATTAGCGCCTCATACTCGGCCACATTGTTGGAGGCGGCAAAGTGAATTTGCAATGTGTATGTGAGTTTGTCGCCCTTGGGAGAGGTGTGGACAACGCCGGCTCTCAAGCTTGTGCGCATCTTCGAGCCATCAAAGTGCATCCTCCAATGAGTGGAGTCTGGAGCTGGCGGCAGGTACTTGTCGGATTACGGGTTTTGGCAAAACCCTTGAGGTTCGAGCTCTGGGGTGCGCACGAAGATCTCTCTCCCTCGAGCTCACACTCTCGCAAAGATCTCAAAGCCTAGCTCGCCGAACCCGAGGGACAATTGACACAAGAGTTTATACTGGTTCGGGCCACCATTGCGGTGTAATACCCTACTCAAGTGTGGTGTGGTGGATTGCCTTGTAGGCTGGAGATGAACAAGTACAAGGGAAGAACAACCTCCTGAGGAGAGGCGTTCTTGAGCTTGGTGAGCTTGTGCGGTGGCCTTGGTGGAATGGATCCAGTCCCCCTTCTACGGTGGTGGCTAGTCCTATTTATAGAGGCCCAGGTCCTCTCCCCAAATATTAGGCAGGAAGGGATCCCACAATGGCCAATTTGAAGAGGGACAGCCAGTACAAGCCATCCTGACAAAAGGTGGTCTTCGCCTGCCAAAGGCTCTGGTGGTGACGCCGTCGTGGGCTCTGTGGTGACCTCTGTCTTGATGTCCTGCTGGTCTTGGTCTTGTTGCACCGATATGAAAATATTTTCCTGACACCTTGGGACTCCTCGCCTGCGCTTGCCTCTTTAGCACCAAAGAGGAAACTGGCACTCTGCGCCCGCTGGCGCCCACCTGGCCTTGGTCGTCATGGCTCATGTCACGGGAACCTCACGAGGTGCCCCTCGCCTTGATCTCTCCACTCCTCACAAGCCAGCTTAGTGAGGCTGCCCCTGAGGAGGTCTTGTGTCATTCGCCTCGCGAGGCTTGGCCCCTCGCGAGGGACTTGAGTGTTTGTTGATGAAGATGGGCCGTACCAGGCCACTGGTGGAGCCACGCCCTGGGTCGTAGGCAGGCAAGTCTGGGTACCCCCGTTCCTAGGACACCGATAGTAGCCCCCGGGCCCAAGGCGCGCTCGTGCTTGGCTTCACGGCAAAGCCAAGGGCCAAGTGCGGAGTGCCATGGAACCTAACCGCCTACGGCTTTGATTGACGTGTGGTGATTGACAGGACGTGGGCGCCTCCACTTCCCCATGCAGCCTCGATTTCCGCCTAGCTAGGCAACCACTGTCATCTTCGTAGCTCCACCTCCTTTACAGGCAGCACTCTCCGCCGCTCCCTCATCTTCCGGAAGGCAGCGGATCTCTTCCCCCGGTCCAATCTGACACCAACTCCCCCCGCCGCCATGCCTCCAAGTCAGAAGAAGAACGGAAAGAGGGAGTCCCGTACCTCGGCCCCCGCGATGCCGGTTTTCGAGCCCGCCATCGAGCGGTCGGTGGTGCTCAACCAAGAAGCGATGGGCAAGGTGTGCCCGGTGCTTGCCGCTGATTTCAGTGAGTGGGGGGGCGACGGTGGCCTGGCCTTCTTCCCACACCGAAGTTGACAGGACGGCCACCGAGGTCCCCATCCATCTTCACGCTCTCTTGGCAGGCTTGATTCCCCCCTTCTCCAATTTCTTGAATGTGGTGCTCTCGCATTACCAGATCAACACGTTGCATCTCGATCCCCAATCCATTACCCTCCTTGCTGTCTTCGCCTTTGTCTGCGAAGCCATGGTGGGGATTGCCCCTTCCGTGGCCCTGCTTCGCCACTTTTTCTCGCTGCACCTGACAGATCCTCTCCAGCTCTCAGGGTGTGTATCCCTTCAGGCCGTCGCGGCGACTGCCGTATCGGGGATTGATTTCGAGCTCTTGTCGGTCGTCGGGGGCTTCAGGAAGAGGTGGGTGTTTGTGGATGTTGGCGTGCGCAGCCCCCTGCTGCTGCTCCCCTGGATTCCAGCTGCTCCGAGCTCCGGTTGGGGGCACACAAAGCTCACCGATCAGCAGCTCACCCATGTCTGGCTCCAACTTACCAGGCTGAAGGACCTCAGAGTGACGGCGCCTATGGTGGTGAAGGAGTTCATCCGGTGTTGCATCACTCCACTTCAGTGCCACTCTCGGCAAATGTGGACATTCTCCGGCTACGGGGACCATATGAGGCTTCAGGCTCCGGCTCTTCTTCCTGAGGCACGACGCACGGTGCTCGAGCTCCTAAAGAGCGACCCGATTCTAGCCAACCTGCCGGAGGAGGGCTGTCTTCTGTACTGCTGCTCAAACAAGGTGGAGTTCGTGAAGTAGACGCCCCTCTTCGACGAATGGGGACCATGCCTGGTTGTCCTTGAAGGGCCTCGCAAGAGCCCTGTCTTCGTGGCCCCCCTGCCTGCCGCGAGCGCGATACCCGCCCTAGGAGCGGGCGCAGGGGGAAGGTTGCTGTCGAGCGATGGCGACGCTGCTGCTGAAGAATCGGCACCACTCGGAGCTCCTGAGGTACCGCCCCTCGGGACTCTGGAGAGCCGTTCTGAGGAAATGGCCTGGGGGGCAACACAGTCCGATGCTCCTGAGGTCGGAGCCCCCGAAGCCCCGGTGACCCGCCACGAGGCAAGTACCGAGGTCTCAGTGCAGTCAAGCACCCCTGAGGTCACCTCCTCAGGAGTCACACCATCCGCGCCCGTCCTTGGTGACCACGCCCAGGGCTTCGGCCGGCTCCGACCGAACTTCGCGGTGCTCCGCAAGAGGATGCGGTCTCCAAGCTGCAGTGGTGACTCCTTCCAGCCATTGAAGGAGAGGAAGTACATCGCTATTGACGAGTGAGTACCTTATCTTTGTAATTTCCCGAGTGCCGCTTCTCCTCCTAATCGTGATTCCTCAGGGTCCCTTCTTCTAAGGCGACTAAGTCTCCCGAGAAGCAACCTCCTCCTGCCTCGAGTCCTCTGCTGACCTTGAGCACCCCAAGCCAGCCTGCACCACTTGGCGCGAGGTCGGACAGAGAGGAAAGCACATCGGCTTGGCGTCTCGATCCCGCATTCTTGCTGGCCGTTCTTCGCAGCCTAGCCTAGGATGTGGGAAGTGTGCCAAGGGCTCCTCCTCTGGTTATTGACTGTGGCTGGGTGGCCTCGGCTCTGGCCTCTCCTTCAGGTAACGAGCCTCCGCCCTTCTGGGCCCCCGACGGGGCCCGAATGGCGACTGGAAAGACGCCGGCCTCCAGCCCCCTGCTGGGAGGAGGCGAGCCACCTTGAACCTCCTCAATGACTCTCGGCGTTAAGGACGGACCCGGTTGTGCATTCGAGATTGCGCGCAGGTGGGGCGTCGTCCATCATCAGCTCTTCTGGGAAGCGATGGGTGTGCTGAGCCGGCTTGGGGAAGAGCTCATGGACGTCGGCGCTTGCCTTGAAACTGAGGGTCTACGGCTAGTGGATGAATGGCGTCAATTGAAGCAGGCCATCAACCTTGGGCGCCTCGAGCGTGAGCGTGCCAACACAAAAGCCGAGGCATCCCTTGCAACCTCGCGTGAGGCCAGCGCCCGAGCCTTGGAAGAGGCCAGGGAGGCAGACCACCACCGCGAGGTCGCTGAGAAGTGCAGGCAGGAGCTTCAGGCCCTGAATGCCTTCCTGGAGCAGCAAGCAGAGGCACGTAGAGCTGCCTTGGCATCGATGAAGGGGGCGCCATCCGATGAGGAGGAGATCTTGAAGCACGAGGAAGCGCTAATGCTGGAGGACATAGAGCGCAACCTCGAGCTTGAGCGGTTGGAGGCGAGGGAGCATCGGGTTGCTCAAGCAAAAGATACCGCCAGTGCGTGCGAGGCCAAGATCCAGGAGGAAGTGGACTGCATGGTGGATGAGGCACACGCTGATCTTGCCAATAGGTACGTGAAAGGATCGAGAAGAGGTGTCTAGATGTGGGGTGATTAGACACTAAGTGCCAAAAGTTGTAGTTTTTAATATTCTTAAGTTTCAGTGGAGTTTAAGCACAAGTTTAACAAACACAATACATATCAAGCAAGCTTGCAATGAGTATATGAGCAGCAGAAAGTAAAGCATGCAACTTGCAAGAATGTAAAGAGAAGGGTTTGGAGTATTCAAACGCAATTGGAGACACGGATGTTTTTGTCGTGGTTCTGATAGGTGGTGCTATCGTACATCCACGTTGATGGAGACTTCAACCCACGGAGGGTAACGGTTGCGCGAGTCCATGGAGGGCTCCACCCATGAAGGGTCCACGAAGAAGCAACCTTGTCTATTCCATCACGGCCGTCGCCCACGAAGGACTTGTCTCACTAGCGGTAGATCTTCACGAAGTAGGCGATCCCCTTGCCCTTACAAACTCCTTGGTTCAACTCCACAATCTTGTTGGAGGCTCCCAAGTGACACCTAGCCAATCTAGGAGACACCACACTCCAAGAATTAACAAATGGTGTGTTGATGATGAACTCCTTTCTCTTGTGCTTCAAATGATAGTCTCCCCAACACTCAACTCTCTCTCACAGGATTTGGATTTGGTGGAAAAAAGATTTGAGTTGAAAGCAACTTGGGGAAGGCTAGAGATCAAGATTCATATGGTCGGAATGGAATATCTTGACCTCAACACAAGTGTAGGTGGTTCTATCTCAGAAAATGTGTATTGGAAGTGTAGGTATGTTGTGATGGCTCTCTCCACGAATGAAGAGTGGGTGGAGGGGTATATATAGCCTCCACACAGAATCTAACCATTACACACAATTTGCCAAACTCGGTGGGACCGAATGGTTAAACTCGGTTGGACCGATTCAGCAAACCTAGTGACCGTTAGGATTTTCGGTGGGACTGAGATGCAACTCGGTAGGACCGGTATGGTTAGGGTTAGGGCATAACGTAATCTCGGTGTGACCGATTACACAAACTCGGTGGGACCGATTTTGGTAATAAGCTAACCAGAGAGTTGGTCAGGCAAACTCGGTGAGACCGATTACACAAACTCGGTGGGACCGATTTTGGTAATAAGCCAACCGAGAGTTTGCATTGTAATCTCGGTAGTACCGGTTTCTCAAACTCGGTGAGACCGATCTTGGTAATGGACATACACAGAGAGATTACAATCCCATCTCGGTGAGACCGAGATCCCTATCGGTGAAACCGATTTGCTAGGATTTGTGGCAGTGGCTATGACATCTGAAACTCGGTGGCGCCGGATAGATAGAATCGGTGGGGCCGAGTTTGAATTTTGGTTTAGGTCATATGTGGATGTGGGAAGGTAGTTGAGGGTTTTGGAGCATATCACTAAGCACTTTGAGCAAGCAAGCCATTAAGCAACACCTCATCCCCTCTTGATAGTATTGGCTTTTCCTATAGACTCAATGTAATCTTGGATCACTAAAATAGAAAATGTAGAGTCTTGATCTTGAAGCTTGAGCCAATCCTTTGTCCTTAGCATCTTGAAGGGGTTCCACATGCTCTAGTCCATGCCACTCCATTGTTGAACTTATCTGGAACATACTAGGTAAAAGTGTTAGTCCAACAAGAGATATGTTGACATTAATTACCAAAACCACCCAGGGAGCACTTGTGCTTTCAATCTCCCCCTTTTTGGAAATTGATGACAACATACATCAAAGCTTTAGATAAAGGTATATAGAATAGCAAGTAAAGCTTTGGAAAGACATGTAACATGCATAGGCTCCCCCTACATGTATGAAATCATGTGAATATTGAATATAGGAGCATGTGAATGCGTAAACATGACAGAGTAAGCAATGTGTTACATGTATCTTGGCTATATGCATCAGAGCACATGATCTGAATGTGATAAATGTACCTTCATGCTCATGAGTCCTTCTTGCAAACAGTATGTACATCAGCAAGAACTTCTCATTCACATGACTGTGATGCATATACTTACCTTGTGGTCTTGAGTTGGCTTAGGATGGGATGAACCTGCACAAACAAGGTTAAATAACACAGATACACCTACTGACCAGAGCAAGCAAGAGAAACCACAAGAGAACCAAGACTGGGATGACATGTAGAGTGAGTACTAAGTACCACATTGGATATAGACATGTCCCCAAAGGTAAAGATATGCAATAAAATCAGAGATTTCCTTCCCTTAGATGTCTTGCTCCCCCTGAATCTGCATGGGATATTGGGAGAAGATAGGGAACAGAAAATCAAAGCAACAAAAAAAAGGAAACAACAGAGCTTGAGCTAAAGCAAGCAACCAGACATGTCTTTCCCCTCTTAAAGACATGTGACATCTCTCCTCTTGAAAACCAAGCATCTGGGGTCTTTGATGATACTACTTTCTCCCCCTAAGTATTCTCTTTTTCTCCCTCTATAGGAAGGATTAAGCTTTGATGTGATCTCTCTCTCCCCCTTTGGCATCAATTTCCAAGAAGGGCTCTTCCGGACATGTGATAGAAATGGGTCCTTGAGTCACAGAGCAAAGTAGCATGTCTAATATGATGCTGGTAGAGGACAAGAATCATTGAATGGAGCTGGAGCAAACAGAAAGCAGGAATAAGTGGCAAGTTGGTTTTCCTGTGATGGAATCGGTGACTCCGAGTTGTGTGCTTCGCTTGCACCGAAAGATTTCGGTTGGGCCAAAGAGAACAAACCGGTGTGACCGAGTTCATCAGAGTGAAACCACTTGTCACCTCAGCTCACTAGACAAGTAACATATCACAAGGATATGCAAGGAATTAACTGAAAGATTTGCAATGAATTGGATGCAGAAAATGCAGAACAAAAAGGAAAGAAAAGAAACTAAAAGTTCTAGATGAAGTTTTTTTTTGAAAGGGGAAACAAATATGCAAATGCAAAAGCACGGAGAAACACTAGAGAACTTCATATAGAAATGGTCGGTGACAAAGTCACCTATGTTAGAGTATGTTGACTTAGGAGTCAAGTGAGAGCACTTGATCATAGGTCATACTCATCGTTTAAGCTCAAAATGGGGTTACCATTTTTCGTTTAAGCATCTTGATGTATTCACATCTTGTCGAGTTGCTTTGACTCATGACTTGGAGTAAAGCTTCTCTAAGATGGAATAACATACCTTGGGTGGTGGTGTTGTAGTTGAACTTGTGTGGGTTGCTCAAGGTTGATGTAGTTCATCAAGGGTTGGGAGCACCGCTTGGAGTTTGAGTTCATCTACCTACATGGGTTAGCTTTGCAAGGAAGAGCACTTGTGTATCCAAAATGACAATCATGAGACTCAATATAGAATTTGCCAAAGGATATGTTTGAATGGTTTCGTGCTTCCTTGTCTTCAACCACCATTGTGTAGAGACTTGGTGATGTAGAGATTGGTCAAGATGTGAGTGAGTTTCAATCTCATAGATTTAGATTCAACCAAGTACCTACATGGGTTAGATAACATGCAAGGTACAAATATATCCAACACATATGCATAGCATCATAAGAGAAATATCAAGGATTAGTCATAGGCTCATGTCCCGCATGTATCAAATGGAGTTCCTACTCCAAGTTTGAAGCATCAAGTTCAATTCACCTCTCAACCTGCAAAACACTTTCTCATCAAGTGGTTTAGTGAATATATCCGCCAATTGCTTATCGGTGCGAACATGTTTAAGGTTAATGTCCCCTTTTGCAACATGATCTCGAATGAAACGATGACGAACTTCAATATGCTTAGTTCGAGAATGTTGCACGGGATTGTGAGCAATCTTAATAGAACTTTCATTGTCACATAGCAATGGAACATGTTTCACATATATCCCATAATCTTTAAGAGTTTGGGTCATCCAAAGTAATTGAGCGCAACATGAACCAGCGGCAATGTATTCCGCTTCGGCGGTGGATAAGGATACCGAGTTTTGTTTCTTGGAAGATCAAGACACAAGAGATCTACCAAGGAATTGACAAGTACCCGAAGTGGATTTTCTATCAACCTTGTCTCCGGCATAGTCCGAATCGGAGTAGCCAACAAGATCAAAAGAGGACCTCTTGGGATACCAAATGCCAAAATTTGGTGTATGGATTAGGTATCTCACTATCCTTTTCACAGCCTTAAGATGACACTCTTTAGGAGCAGCTTGATATCGTGCACACATGCACACACTTAGCATAATATTGGGACGAGAGGCACATAGATATAACAATGAACCAATCATAGAGCAATAAACCTTTTGATCAACCGGTTCACCATCTTTGGTCAAATCAAGATGTCCGCTAGTAGGCATGGGTGTAGTCATACCTTTGCATTCTTACATATTGAACTTCTTGAATAAGTCCTTGGTGTACTTTGTTTGAGAGACAAAGGTACCTTCCTTAGTTTGCTTGATTTGCAAACCGAGAAAGAATTTGAGTTCACTCATCATAGACATCTCAAACTTCTCCGACATTAGCTTTCCAAACTTCTCACTAAAATGAGGGTTAGTTGAACCAAATATGATATCATCAACATAAATTTGGCACACACATAGTTCTCCATTAACCCTTTTAGTAAAAAGAGTAGAATCAATTTTACCAATTTCAAAGCCTTTTTCAATAAGGAACTTAGTCAAGCATTTATACCATGCTCTAGGAGCTTGTTTAAGACCATAAAGGGATTTGTGAAGTTTGTAAACATGATTAGGTTTCTTAGGATTGACGAAGCCGGGAGGTTGCTTAACATAAACTTCCTCCTCGATTTTGCCATTTAGAAAAGCACTTTTAATGTCCATTTGGTACAAGGTGATATTATGGTGATTAGCATAAGCAAGTAAGA
The DNA here is from genome assembly GCF_018294505.1 of Triticum aestivum. Taxonomy (NCBI): domain Eukaryota; kingdom Viridiplantae; phylum Streptophyta; class Magnoliopsida; order Poales; family Poaceae; genus Triticum; species Triticum aestivum. The sequence goes on from NC_057794.1 coordinate 125,062,822, forward strand.
TGTGAATGGACTCAAGTATAGCAACAGGAGCATATGTCTCACCATAGTCCATACCTTCAACTTGTGTGTAGCCTTGGGCGACGAGACATGCTTTGTTGCAAACCACTTGTCCATCTTCATCTTGCTTGTTGCAAAACACCCATTTGGTACCAATGATGTTGTGGTTGTCGTCGGGCTTCTCGACCAATGTCCACACTTGATTTCTCTCAAAGTTGTGTAGCTCTTCATGCATAGCGTTTATCCAATCCGGATCCTCCAATGCTTCTTCAACCTTCATAGGTTCAATGCTAGAGATGAATGAGTAATGTTCACAAAAGTTAGCTAAACGAGTTTTAGAGCGAGTGATTCTCCCGGTTTGGATATCATTGTAGATTTGCTTGACGGGATGATCCTTAGCAATTCTTGCTCGAACTCGTGAAAGCTTTTGCTTGGGTCGGGGTGGAACATCCTCTTCATCTTGTGCTTCTTCTTGGCCTTCATCATTGTTGACGTTGTCGTTCTCTTGTCGTGGTGGAGAAGGAGGTTGTTGATGTTCATCTTGGTGTGCTTCCTCGTTTTCTTCATCTTGGCGTGTCCCACTTGTGGATGCTTCCGTATCAACTCTTGGTTCACCTTGTCGTGAGGTAGAAGCTTCCACTTGGACGGACGAGGTACTCTCCTTCACTTCCGTTGGACGAATCTTGCCAATGGACAAGTCTTGAATTGCTTCCGAAGGGTCTTTATCTCCTACATCAATTGGCAATTGCTCTACTTGCGAGCCATTAGATTCATCAAACTTCACATCTACCATCTCTTCAACCTTTCGGGTGAAATTGTTGTAGACACAGTAAGTGTGAGAGTTTGAGCCATAACCAAGTAGGAAACCTTCATGAGATTTAGGAGCAAATTTAGAACGACGATGCTTATCAAGAATGTAGTACTTTGAGCCGAATACTCGAAAGTATCCAACTTGGGGTTTTTTACCGGTGAGGAGCTCGTATGCCGTCTTGCCGAGTAGCTTGTGAAGATACAAGCGATTTGTTGCATGACAAGCTGTCTCAACCGCTTCCGCCCAAAAGTGCTTTGGCATTTTGTACTCATCAAGCATCGTTCTTGCCATCTCGATAAGAGTCCGGTTCTTCCTTTCAACAACTCCATTTTGTTGAGGTGTGTACGTAGCCGAGAACTCGTGTGAAATCCCTTCTTCGTCAAGAAAGGTGTCCACATTTGCGTTCTTGAACTCTGTTCCGTTGTCGCTCCGAACCTTCTTGATCTTCACGTCAAACTGATTTTGGGCCTTCCTAGCAAAGTTTTTGAAGATCTTTTGGACCTGCGATTTGTCATCAAGAAAGAACACCCACGTAAATCTTGAAAATCATCAACTATGAATAGACCAAATGAGTTACCACCGAGACTCTTGTAGGCATTTGGACCAAAGAGATCCATGTGAAGTAGCTCGAGTGGTCTTCTTGTGGTCATGATGTTCTTCGCGCGGTGACCTCCTCCAACTTGTTTTTACCTGCTTTACAAGCACTACAAAGTCTATCCTTGTCAAATATGACATCTTTTATTCCAAGGATATGATCACCTTTAATAAGCTTATCAAGATTTCGCATACCAACATGACCTAGTCTTCTATGCCACAACCAGCCTTTAGAAGATTTGGCAATTAAGCAAGTTTTAGGTTGAGCCTTTTTAGTGAAATTGTCAGGACCCCGACTCGATGTCACATCGATCTAGCTGGTAACACCTCATATCACTTTGCGGCCTCACGCACGGTATCCCCACGGGTGTCGTCCTACCTTTTCCCGGGACCGTTTGCGCCTTTTGGCTCACGTATATGATAGTGTCGCTAGCATCCATATGATAAGGAGCCCGGGCTGACATGACTAGTCGTAAACCCAAAGTGGCACAGACTTACAGGGACAGGCATCCATGACCCAGCTTCGAACGTGTCGGTCATCAGCAAGTGGGTCCGGGCTGTAGCACTGGGCTAGCAGGACTCCGGTAAACCAGGCTGTAGCGGGCTAACAGGACTCCGGTACTCAAAGCGTGACATTTCCCCGAAGGGACAGACACAGGAACGAAGAAGGACACATGTCGGCCAGCCTAAGTGTTCCAGAGCAGTAGCAAGCTACCATGGCTCAGCGGTAACACTAGGAGACATTTCCCGGTAAGAGAGGCTACTAAAGATAAACAACTAGATAGTCAGATCCCACACATACCAAGCATTTCAATCATACACACAATATGCTCGATATGTGCAAATACAACGAAGCATCACAACATGACTCTACGACACAAGTACTTTATTTAAGGCTCAGGGAGCCATACATATCATACACAAAGGTACGGTCTCACGACCCAACATACAAGTCATACAGTCATACAAACCAGCAGCGGAAGTAACTTGTCTGAGTACAGACAACTAGTAAAATAAAAGAGGCTTGGCAAGCCTAGCTATACTACGTGGTCCTTCACAAGCTCAGGGTCACCACCTGGGTCTTTAGCCTACTCGCTGATGTCAACGTCTACATAGAACCCATCAGAAGGGGTTGCAGCGTCTTCTGTAAAAATGTAGATTATAGCAACATGAGTACAAAAGTACTCAGCAAGACTTACATCAGATCCTACATACATGCATAGTATCAAGAAGGGTTGGTGGAGTTATTGCAGCAAGCCAGCTTTGACTCTTGGCTAGGCTAACCTACGATACTCCAATTTGAAATGGTTTTGCGCACACGAGTCCACTACTCACCACTTCAATACACTACCGAGGATCCACCTCCGTCTTCCTACAGAAGAGCCATCCTCGGCACTCACACTTATCTTGAGGCTTTTAGTAGTTCCATTTACTTGTCTATGAACTGTATAGGCAACCAAGTAGTCCTTTACCGCGGACGCGGCTATTCGAATAGATCATGTTAACCCTGCAGGGGTGTACTTCTTCATACACGCTCTCACCATTTATCGTCGCTTACACGACATGTACTCGGCAACCTTCAAGCGGAAGCCCAACGTGGGTGTCGGCCACGACCTACCTAATCACCTAAGCCTCCAGTCCAGGTTTATCGCCTATTCAGGTTCCATCCGCAGGGAGTCCGGCCGAGGTTTCCCATACGGCCCCGAACGATGTGAACAGGGTTCCCGAGATACCTAACGGGTATTCGGTACACCGTGCCACGTACCTACCGCATCACAGCCACCCCTACGGTCAGCGCTGTCCACGGCCTCCAGTAGGCTACAAACACCAGAAACTACTTGCAACTCCTGGACGGAGAACTAGGGTGAATAAGAAGTCGAGAGGGTCCATTGGTTTCGGGCCCAATGCATGGTAGTAGCTGATTCTTAAATCACACATACAGATCTCAGTGCTTAAGGTCGGCTTCAATGAAACAACCCACCATGTACTCCTACATGGCCTCTCATCGATACCTTTACCAAATCGTGTTCACCACACCACTCTCATTACCGACATAATCATTTCACTCTAGCCCATCACCCTGATGAACCAGACCTGACACGACTCTAAGCATAGCAGGCATAGCAAGGTAGGAACAACACATACATAGGGCTCAATCAACTCCTACACATGCTAGTGGGTTTCATCTAGTTACTGTGGCAATGACAGGTCATGCAGAGGAAATGGGTTCAACTACCGTAGCACACAGCAGTTTGAATCGCGTTGTCTTAATACAGTAAAAGAGAGCAGGAGCGAGAACATGGGATTGTATCGATATGATCAAATGGTTGGTTGCTTGCCTGATGGTTCGATGCACTGGTATGGTTCTTCGTTAGGGTAATCACGGTACTCCTCGGGGGCAGAACCTGTCGCAAAGGACACCGATACACAACATTACCAAACAATATGCAACAATATGATGCATGCATGGAACATGGCAATATGAGTGTGTTGGGCTAATGCAACTAAAGCCAGAAGTGTTTGAGCAAATTTGAATCAAAGATTCAAATTTCAAATTCAAATATGGCCTTTTAAAGTGCCTTTCCTTGTTCTGATTAAAACATCAATTTAACTTGTTTGGTCATGCATGAAAATAGTACAGATGGATAGATTGGATTTTTCTGATCATTTTTCATATATAATTTGTCCAATTTGGAGTTACAGAATAAAAGTTATGAATTTTTGAAGTTTAAATAATATTCTGGAATTTCCTGATTTAATTTAAATCCAGAAAATCAATTACTGCGTTAGCCTGACGTCAGTGTGACGTCAGCAGGTCAACGGAACAGGTCTGGGTCAAACCTGACAGTGGGTCCCGCATGTCAGGGTGATTATTTTAATTAAGATTTAATTAAAACTAATCCTGTATAATTAGCAGGGCTGGGCCCCACCTGTCATTGACTCAGGGGAGTCAACCAGGGCCCACCCGTGGTCAAAGTCAAAGTCGGCTGCCGGCGTTTAGCCGCCGGCGAGCCCGACGCGGCGGCGGAAGTGGTTTTGGCCATTTCGGCCACCAAATGGACCGCAGAGACCACCGGAGTGGAGCTGAGGACAACCCGCAGCTCTTGGCGGAGTCCGTTGGGGTCGGGGTGGCCGGAGTTGGCGCCGGCGACGACTTTGGCGGCCACCGGGGTTCGGTCGAGGATGAACTTGGCGCTAGAGGGGTCGGTGAGGCTCGTGGAGTGGCTAGCTAGGTGCTGTGGGACTCGGTGAGCAAGATGGACACCATCTTGTGGCCGGAGTGTGGCCGGAAGCACGTCGGCGACGAGGTCCGCGACGGTGCGGGCGTGTGATCCTCGTGCGGTGGCTACACGGCTCGGGAATGAGAGAGAGAGGGTCGGAGGAGTAGCTAGGCTCACAGCGCTCCCGTAGAGGCCACCGGCGGGGTCGGGGACGAGCTGAGGCAGCGACGGCGTTGAAAGGGATCTCCGGCGACGGCGAGCTCGGGCGAGGTCGGTGCGGTGGTCTCGGGCCGCTCGAGCACACGGGGCTCGGCTAGCTCGATGAAGTGGACGGCGGCGAAGCTCCTGGACACGGTGGCACGACGTGGGGTGGACGAAGGGCGTGGCTACGGCGAGGGGGTGGCAGCGATGGCGTCGGCCATGGCTGGGGCGTGCGAGGGGGAGGAGCTGGAGAGGAGAGGGGGTGTCTGGGTGGTTCGGGGGAGAGAGGGAGGCCGGTTCACGGCGTTAGCCGGGCGAGGGAGGCGGCGAGGCGGCGAGCAGCTGCGTGGCGAGCTGCGGTGCCGCCGCCGAGCACCTTGGCTGCCTGCCTGGCAAGCCAAGCAGCTCGTTGGAGCGGTGGCCGGGCTGAGCCGGCCAGGTGGGCTGGCTGGTGGGCGACAGGTAAGTTTTCCCCTTTTTTTCTGTTTCTGTTTTTTTATTTAATATATCTGCAACTTTGTTGAATTTAATAAAATACCTAGGCAACTTCAAAAATCACCAAACTATTCCTGGCCCATAGTTGGATTATTTCCAACATGAAACATTTTAGTTTGGAGATATTTGAGCATTTAAATATTTTATATTATTTTAAATGCCCAAATTCAAATATCTACGATTTAATTCAAAAACCCTAGGATGGCCTAGAAAAATGTGCACCACTTTTGGCAGAGGTTCTGAACCAAGGCAAAAATGATGGGCATTTTAGAAGGGCATTTCAGGTTCATTGAAAAATTATTTTAGTAACCCTAGTTGGTTTCAGAGGGGACTGGGGGTTCTGTCATCCCCATTTCAAGTTTCTGATGAAAGAGTAAACATGATGCAACACTCTAATGCATGACTAGCTAGGGTGTGACAACTCACCCCCACTCAAAAGAATCTCGTCCCGAGATTTGGGTTCCTCCAGGAAGAAGGCAGGATATTCAAGTCGAAGACGATCCTCCCTTTCCCAAGTTGCTTCATCCTCAGAATGGTGCGACCATTGAACCTTGAGAAACTTGATATTATGACGTCGCGTGGTACGTTCGGCCTGATCGAGGATACGAATGCGGTACTCTCGATATGTAAGATCATCTTGGAGATCAAGCGTTTCGTGGTCCACTCCACGGATAGAATCCGAGAAGCAATGCCTGAGTTGGGAAACGTGGAAGACATCGTGAACTCTGGAGAGGTGCGGAGGTAGTTCCAACCGGTAGGCAACTTCTCCTCGTTTGGCGAGAATGCGAAAAGGTCCAATGTAACAAGGAGCCAATTTGCCTTTGATACCGAAACGATGGGTTCCCTTCAGAGGGGTGACCCGAAGATAAGCCTTCTCGTCAACTTCGAAAGTCATAGCCCTATGTTTTCGGTCATATTGACTCTTTTGACGAGATTGGGCTGTTTTCAACTTTTCACGAATGATACGAACTTGTTCTTCTGCTTCCTGAATCATATCCGGGCCAAAGAATTTTCTTTCCCCGGTCTCTGACCAGTTAAGGGGTGTTCGACATCGTCGTCCATAGAGAACTTCAAAAGGGGCTTTACCCAAGCTAGATTGATAGCTGTTGTTGTAGGCGAATTCGGCAAATGGAAGGCACTTCTCCCAGTCCATTCCGAAAGAGATAACAGAGGCTCGAAGCATGTCTTCTAGAATTTGGTTGACGCGTTCCACTTGACCACTCGACTGAGGGTGGAAAGCGGTGCTAAAGGAGAGACGGGTTCCCATAGCATTTTGGAAACTTTCCCAAAATCGAGAGGTGAAAAGACTTCCTCGATCCGAGTTAATTTCCAAAGGAACACCATGGAGAGACACTATTCGGGAGATGTACAAATCTGCCAGCTGACTAGCGGTTATACTCTCACGAACAGGTAAGAAATGGGCTACCTTGGAAAGACGATCGACCACGACGAAAATAGCATTATTCCCTCTCTTGGTCCTGGGAAAACCGGTAATGAAATCCATACTAATTTTATCCCATTTCCATTCAGGAATAGCTAAGGGTTGAAGAGTGCCAGCAGGCCGTTGATGCTCTGCTTTTACACGACGACAGACGTCGCAATTTGCAATATACTGAGCAATTTCTCTCTTCATCCTAGTCCACCAGAACCTCTGGCGTAGGTCCTGATACATTTTAGTACTACCGGGATGAATACTGAGAGGAGATTCATGAGCTTCCTTAAGGATTAATCGCCTTAGGTTGCGCACTTTGGGAACTACTAGTCGATTCCCGAAGTATACGACTCCTTGATCATTAATGGAGAAACAACCCGCAATTCCTTTCTGAATGTTCCTCTTGATGCGGGAGATTCCCGGATCTACCTTCTGTGCTTTGATAATTTGATCCGTAAGGGTAGGTTTTCCCACCAAGGTGGAAAGAAAACCTTGAGGTACAATGTGAAGGTTAAGTTTCCGAAATTCCTCATGGAGAAACGGTTGACTTTGTTGTAACATCAGGTTGTTACAATAAGATTTACGACTTAGCGCATCAGCCATGACGTTGGCTTTCCCTGGGGTGTAGGTTATTCCTAAGTCGAAGTCTGTGATCAATTCAACCCAACGTCTCTGCCTGAGATTCAAATCCGGTTGGGTGAAAATGTACTTCAGACTTTGGTGATCAGTGAATATTTCGCAACGATTACCGAGGAGGTAATGTCGCCAGGTCTTAAGCGCATAGACTACGGCTGCAAGCTCTAGATCATGAGTAGGATAATTCTCCTCATGTGGGTGCAATTGCCGCGAAGCGTAAGCAATTACGTGTCGATCTTGCATGAGAATGCAACCTAGTCCTTGTCGCGAGGCGTCGCAGTAGATAACTGTCACACCCTAGCTAGTCATGCATTAGAGTGTTGCATCATGTTTACTCATTCATCAGAAACTTGAAATGGGGATGACAGAACCCCCAGTCCCCTCTGAAACCAACTAGGGCTACTAAAATAATTTTTTCAATGAACCTGAAATGCCCTTCTAAAATGCCCATCATTTTTGTCTTGGTTTAGAACCTCTGCCAAAAATGGTGCACATTTTCCTAGGCCATCCTAGGGTTTTTGATTTAAATCATAGATATTTGAATTTGGGCATTTAAAATAATATAAAATATTTAAATGCTCAAATATCTCCAAACTAAAATGTTTCATGTTGGAAATAATCCAACTATGGACCAGGAATAGTTTGGTGATTTTTAAAGTTGCCTAGGTATTTTATTTAATTCAACAAAGTTGCAGATATATTAAATAAAACAGAAAACAGAAAAGAAAGGGGAAGACTTACCTGTGCGGCCCAGCCAGCTGGCCGGCCCAGCTAGCAGCCGACCCAGCCCAACACTGTAGCTCCCCGTCGTCTTCCTCCCCATGCCCCGAAGCTGCTGCGTGCTCGCGCGCGCGCGGCCGCGCGGCCACCTCCTGCTTGCCGACGCCCTCCTGGCCGCGTGGACGACGCCGCAGCCGTCCCGATTCCCCCTGCCCTCGCTCACTCTCCCCCGTTTCTCCCTCGCTCTCTCTCGCTCTCGGCCGAAGCACACCGTCGCCGCCGTTCGCCTTAGCCACTGCCTACGGCCACCCCTCGCTTCCCCGACAAGCTCAGAAGCTCCGCCTCGACTCCCTCTTCCTCCCCACCGCTCCACGAGTCCCCGGAAGCCCTGCATCGCCGCCACGTCGCCGTTCCCCTCTTCGGGCTCCGACCACCGTCGCCGACGAATTCGCCGTCTCCAGCGCGTCCCCGAGCCCGCTTCGACGCCCACTGCAACCGCGGTGAGCTACGCCACCGTTTCCCCCTCTTCTCCCCCTCGATCCCTCACCGTAGCTTCATCTCCACCACGGCCGAACCTCCGCCGTCGCCGAGCTCGCCGTCGACGCAGCTTCGGTGACCATTTGGTCACCCCGACGAGTCCAACGCGTTCACAGAACCCAGTAGAGCATCCCTAGCGCCTCACTTTGCTCGACTTCGAGCTCCAGCACCGTTCCCGTGCACGACCGAACCCCGGCGGCCGCAACCGAGCTCACCGCCGTCAACTCCGGCCACCCCGACCCCAACGGACTCCGCCAAGAGCCGCGGGTCGTCCTCAGCTTCACTCCGGTGATCTCCGCGGTCCATTTGGTGGCCGAAACGACCAAAACCACTATCACCACCGCACTGTTGGTCGCCGCCGGCCAGAACTCCGGCGAGCTGACGTGGCCTAGTTAATTAGCCACTAACCCACCACCTACAGACGCTGACAAGTGGGCCCAGGGCTTAGTCAAAGCTAACCAGCCCGGGGTCAACGCGGGATTAGCCCCTGTGACACTGACGTGTGGACCCCACACGTCAGGTTTGACCCGAGCCAGCTCTGTTGACCTGCTGATGTCACTGTGATGTCAGGCTGACGCAGTAAATGATATTTCTGGATTTAAATTAAATCAGGAAATTCAGAATATTATTTAAACTTAAAAAATTCATAACTTTTATTCTGTAACTCCAAATTGGACAAATTATATATGAAAAATGATCAGAAAAATCCAATCTATCCATCTGTACTATTTTCATGCATGACCAAACAAGTTAAATTGATGTTTTAATCAGAACAAGGAAAGGCACTTTAAAAGGCCATATTTGAATTTGAAATTTGAATCTTTGATTCAAATTTGCTCAAACACTTCTGGCTTTAGTTGCATTAGCCCAACACACTCATATTGCCATGTTCCAAGCATGCATCATATTGTTGCATATTGTTTGGTAATGTTGTGTATCGGTATCCTTTGCGACAGGATCTGTTCCCGAGGAGTACCGTGATTACCCTAACGAAGAACCGTATCCGTGCAACGAACCATCAGGCAAGCAACCAACCATTTGATCATATCGATACAATCCCATGTTCTCGCTCCTGCTCTCTTTTACTGCATTAAGACAACGCGATTCAAACTGCTGTGTGCTGCGGTAGTTGAACCCATTTGCTCTGCATGACCTGTCATTGCCACAGTAACTAGATGAAACCCACTAGCATGTGTAGGAGTTGATTGAGCCATATGTATGTGTTGTTCCTACCTTGCTATGCCTGCTATGCTTAGAGTCGTGTCAGGTCTGGTTCATCTGGGTGATGGGCTAGAGTGAAATGATTATGTCGGTAATGAGAGTGGTGTGGTGAACACGATTTGGTAAAGGTATCGATGAGAGGCCATGTAGGAGTACATGGTGGGTTGTTTCATTGAAGCCGACCTTAAGCACTGAGATTTGTATGTGTGATTTAAGAATCAGCTACTACCATGCATTGGGCCCGAAACCAATGGACCCTCTCGACTTCTTATTCACCCTAGTTCTCCGTCCAGGAGTTGCAAGTAGTTTCTGGTGTTTGTAGCCTACTGGAGGCCGTGGACAGCGCTGACCGTAGGGGTGGGCTGTGATGCGGTAGGTACGTGGCACGGTGTACCGAATACCCGTTAGGTATCTCGGGACCCCTGTTCACATCGTTCGGGGCCGTATGGGAAACCTCGGCCGGACTCCCTGCGGATGGAACCTGAATAGGCGATAAACCTGGACTGGAGGCTTAGGTGATTAGGTAGGTCGTGGCCGACACCCACGTTGGGCTTCCGCTTGAAGGTTGCCGAGTACATGTCGTGTAAACGACGGTAAGTGGTGAGAGCGTGTATGAAGAAGTACTCCCTGCAGGGTTAACATGATCTATTCGAATAGCCGCGTCCGCGGTAAAGGACTACTTGGTTGCCTATACAGTTCATAGACAAGTAAATGGAAACTGATAAAAGCCTCAAGATAAGTGTGAGTGCCGAGGATGGCTCTTCCGTAGGAAGACGGAGGTGGATCCTCGGTAGTGTATTGAAGTGGTGAATAGTGGACTCGTGTGCGCAAAACTATTTCAAGTTGGAGTATCGTAGGATAGCCTAGCCAAGGGTCAAAGCTGGCTTGCTGCAATAACCCCACCAACCCTTCTTGATACTATGCATGTATGTAGGATCTGATGTAAGTCTTGCTGAGTACCTTTGTACTCATGTTGCTATAATCTACATTTTTACAGAAGACGCTGCAACCCCTTCTGATGGGTTCTATGTAGACGTTGACATCAACGAGTAGGCTAAAGACCCAGGTGGTGACCCTGAGCTTGTGAAGGACCACATAGTATAGCCAGGCTTTCCAAGCCTCTTTTATTTTACTAGTTGTCTGTACTCAGACAAGTTACTTCCGCTGTTGGCTTGTATGACTGTATGACTTGTATGTTGGGTCGTGAGACCCGTACCTTTGTGTGTATGTTATGTATGGCTCACTGAGCCTTAAATAAAGTACTTGTGTCGTAGAGTCATGTTGTGATGCTTCGTTGTATTTGCACATATCGAGCATATTGTGTGTATGATTGAAATGCTTGGTATGTGTGGGATCTGACTATCTAGTTGTTTATCTTTAGTAGCCTCTCTTACCAGGAAATGTCTCCTAGTGTTACCGCTGAGCCATGGTAGCTTGCTACTGCTCTGGAACACTTAGGCTGACCGGCATGTGTCCTTCTTCGTTCCTGTGTCTGTCCCTTCGGGGAAATGTCACGCTTTGAGTACCGGAGTCCTGTTAGCCCGCTACAGCCCGGTTTACTGGAGTCCTGCTAGCCCAGTGCTACAGCCCGGACCCACTTGCTGATGACCGACACGTTCGAAGCTGGGTCATGGATGCCTGTCCCTGTAAGTCTGTGCCACTTTGGGTTTACGACTAGTCATGTCAGCCCGGGCTCTTTATCATATGGATGCTAGCGACACTATCATATACGTGAGCCAAAAGGCGCAAACGGTCCCGGGAAAAGGTAAGGCGACACCCGTGGGAATACCGTGCGTGAGGCCGCAAAGTGATATGAAGTGTTACCGGCTAGATCGATGTGACATCGAGTCGGGGTCCTGACAGCGTTGGCATCAGAGCCGGACTGCCTGTAGGTTCTCCAAGCCAAACTGGTCGATGTTGAGTCTAGAAATTCTTTAGTTATATGTAGGGGAATTGTTTGTGGGATGGAACGTAAGGCTCTTTTTACTCCTTATACCTTGTGACTTTCTGATCTGAGTCAGTCCATTCTTCCACCGGGGGTTAAGGAATTAGGATCTATTCTCTCTATCAGGTTCACGTGTTACTAATCAGTAGTACCTTATAAGTTTGATGGTTATCAGCCTAGCTCAGTTCTACTACCACATTATGTTGTTAGAATGGTTCCAGAACTTTGATGTGATGATGTTGAGTGTGTACGAAATCCTTTGTCAAATGTCTCAATATCCTTTTTGAGCATTTACAGCTGTTATGCTGCTGAAATTTTGCTAGAAATTCTAATGCCTTTGCATTATAATTGTGCTTTCAGATGGCCACTCGCGACCTCAATCAAGTGGTTCGCCTGACTCGATGCCTAGATGTACCCGGCCATACTGCTAAGTTGGTCAGGGTAATGACTGAGGCTGGATACCGCTGGTATCCTGAGTACACGGTCGAAGAGCAATTCCGAGATTTTAATCAAAGCCAGTATCTCTGCACTGTCAGGATATTTCCATCTTATCCTGGATCCACTGAGCCTCTTCACTGCTCCTATGGACTCGGGGTTACTATCGAGATGGCTGTGCAGGATGCCGCCTACTCTATGATGACCATTATGCGAGTCAGATCTGGGTTATTTCGGGACTCTGATTTCCGGTATATGCCAGGATCACTTCCGGGAGCACAAGGATATCTCCAAGCTATTTATGCTGATTCCACTCAGGAGGATTCACGAACTCGCACCACTGCTGAGATGCTCGAGGATAAGGACCGTGAAAATCGGGCCTTAAGGTTAGAGCTCTTCAATACCCGTGCTGACCACTCGGCCACTTTGACTCGGTTCGCACCGGCGGTGCAAGCTGGATATTCAGATATGCGCGATCTCTATCCTGTGAGATCTGCTCTGCCAGACGTGATGGTTTGGCGTGATGTAGGAGGCATCACCCCAACTCGCGGTCCCCGCAGGCCACCGTTTGTTGGTCCAAGGCCTCATCCTAGCCCCTATGGTCCACAAGCTCCGCGAGATCGTCTGTTTCCGGATGAACATGTTGAGCTTCCAGGCTATGGAGGTGACTTCTATGAGGACTACTACGGATCGGTCTGAGTTAGTGATAGTATCCCTAGTTCGCACTAGCTGTGTCGTCTGTCGTCCCGCGTGACTCGTGGGATATGACCTAGTTTGTACTCTTTCCGGAGTTGTAGAAAAATAATGTATAGGAGTTTGGAATGCCTCCGATGAGATGTAATCCCTTTTCACCGTAATAGTACTTTGTTTGGTCTTGTACTAAACCTTGTATGGTGTGTATGACGATGGAATAAAAGAAGCAGTTTCTGTATCTACCATGTCATACGGATGATCATCTTGCATTCCGAGTTATTCCTTGCATTATGTATCCTATGTCGGAATTTTATCATTCTGACTAAATCATTGGCTTGTTTACCTAGGATGGTCAACACGCGCGCCAACCCTGCTTCTCAAGAGCAGGCCGAAGGCAGTGAAGCCAGGAATGAAAATCTGCCTCATCCTCCTTCACTAGCCGAGGTTATGATGGAAGCTGAGAGAAACAAGCGGGAGACAAACCGTTTGTTGGAGCGTATTGAACAGAATACAGCACACCATCAGAGGGCTAACGTGGTGTCACTCAGCGATTTTATCAAATTGCATCCACCCACGTTCCACCACTCCGTCGAGCCTCTCGACGCTGATGACTGGCTTCGCAGTATTTCTCACAAGCTGCGTTCCGCGCTGGTAGCGGAGGCTGACAAGGTCACCTTTGCCGCATATCATCTTGAAGGCCCCGCCAGTCTATGGTGGGAGAATTATGGAGCTATGCGCCCAGCGGGCCATGTCACTACTTGGGCTGAGTTCAGCGAGGCTTTCCGTGAACATCACATTCCGGAGGGTCTCATGGACCGTAAGCGTGAAGAATTTTGCAATTTCACCCAAGGCCGACTTTCTGTGGATGCCTATAGCAGAGAGTTTGGTAAGCTCGCCCGATATGCAACTGAGGAAGTGTCTACTGACGCCAAGAAGCAAGCAAGGTTCCGCAAGGGCCTTAGTCCTGAGCTTCTCCGCGACCTCCGTCTGCATGAGTGCACATCTTTTCCGAAACTTGTCAACAAAGCCATCAGTGCTGAAACTGGTCAGACAGACTATGACGCAACACGCAAGCATGGACGTGACATGGGTTCCTCATCCGGTGCTGGTCCTCAGAAGCGCCGCGTGTGGGTACCCAACACCGCCCTGCCACCCAGGTTCACACCGAGGCCATCTTTCCAGGCGCCTCGCCCTGTTCAACAGTCTGCACCGGCCAAGCCCTATGGGGGTCCAACCAATAATGCTCCTCCACGTACCAGTTCCGTGACTTGTTTCAAGTGTGGGGAATCTGGTCATTATATGCGTGAGTGTCCCCAGACCAACCCCAATCAATCTGCTAAAGCTGTTGGCCGTGGCAAGCCGACAGGAAAAGTGTTTCATGCTAAACCGGTCACCGCTTCACGTGGCCATGTCAACTGTATCTCTGCCGAAGAAGCTCAAGAGGACCCCAACGTCGTTCTCGGTACGCTTCTTGTTAATTGCCACCCGGCATCTGTTCTTTTCGATACAGGAGCCTCTCATTCCTTTATATCTGAAAATTATGCTCGTTTGCATAACGTTGCATTCTGTGACTTGCCATCCTCTATGGTAATTCAAACTCCGGGATCCAAATGGCAAACTTCTAGAGTAAGCCATGGAAATGAAATCCAAGTCGACAGACTTGTTTTTCTCGCATCTTTGATAGCCCTTAAATCTTCAGATATTAATATCATTTTGGGTATGGACTGGATGTCAGCTCATCAAGCCAAAATTGATTGCTTCTCTAGGACCGTTCAACTCACCCATCCTTCGGGGAAGATAGTCAATGTTTTGACTCGAATAGCCAAGCGACAATTATATTCTCTTAACGCCAGCCCTTTACCAGACCTTGAGGACGTTCCGGTAGTCCGTGACTTTCCGGATGTCTTTCCAGAAGAATTGCCAGGGGTTCCACCTGACAGGGATGTTGAGTTCGTAATAGACCTCATCCCCGGAACCGTTCCGATTGCTAGAAGACCTTACAAAATGGCACCCCTAGAACTAGCCGAGCTTAAGAAACAACTCGATGAATCCTTGAAAAAGGGTTTCATCCGACCTAGCTCATCTCCGTGGGCTTGCCCCGTCCTATTCGTCAAGAAGAAAGATGGTACGGACCGGATGGTTGTAGATTACCGACCTGTCAATTTGGTCACAATCAAAAACAAATACCCGCTTCCCAGGATCAACGATCTGTATGATCAGCTCGCTGGATCCTCAGTCTTCTCCAAGATGGATTTGAGGTTGGGCTACCATCAAATCAAAAGCAGAAACGGGGACATTCCTAAAACGGCCTTTGTTACTCGTTATGGCCAATACGAGTACACCGTCATGTCCTTCGGTTTAACCAACGCTCCAGCCACCTTTTCTCGGTTAATGAACTCAATCTTCATGGAGTATTTGGATAAATTCGTCGTAGTTTATCTCGATGATATACTCATATACTCCAAGAACGAGGAAGAACATGCCGAACATCTAAGACTAGTGTTGCAGAAACTTCGAGAGCATCGCCTTTATGCCAAATTTTCTAAATGTGAATTCTGGTTGCCAGAAGTGACCTATCTGGGTCATGTAATATCTGGTAAAGGTATTGCTGTTAACCCTGAGCGAGTTCAAGCCGTCCTTGATTGGACTCCACCCGAATCGGTCAAGCAAGTTCGGAGTTTTCTGGGCTTAGCGAGCTATTGCCGTCGCTTTGTCGAGAACTTCTCCAAAGTTGCTAAACCTCTAACCGAACTCCTCAAGAAAGATAAAAAGTTCGAATGGACTCCACAATGTGAGCACAGCTTTCAGGAACTGAAAAGACGCCTGACCTCTGCTCCTGTGCTGGTACCGCCAGATTTCTCCAAGGACTTTGTTATCTACTGCGACGCCTCGCGACAAGGACTAGGTTGCATTCTCATGCAAGATCGACACGTAATTGCTTACGCTTCACGGCAATTGCACCCACATGAGGAGAATTATCCTACTCATGATCTAGAACTTGCAGCCGTAGTCTATGCACTTAAGACCTGGCGACATTACCTCCTCGGTAATCGTTGCGAAATATTCACTGATCACCAAAGTCTGAAGTATATTTTCACCCAACCGGATTTGAATCTCAGGCAAAGACGTTGGGTTGAATTGATCACTGACTTCGACCTAGGAATAACCTATACCCCAGGGAAAGCCAACGTCATGGCTGATGCGCTAAGTCGTAAATCTTATTGTAACAACCTGATGTTACAACAAAGTCAACCGCTTCTCCATGAGGAATTTCGAAAGCTTAACCTTCACATTGTTCCTCAAGGTTTTCTCTCCACCTTGGTGGCAAAATCTACCCTTACGAATCAAATTATCAAAGCACAGAAGGTAGATCCGGGAATCTCCCGCATCAAGAGGAACATTCAGAAAGGAGTTGCGAATTGTTTCTCCGTTAATGATCAAGGAGTCGTATACTTCGGGGATCGACTAGTGGTTCCCAAGGTGCGCAACTTAAGGCGATTAATCCTTAAGGAAGCTCATGAATCTCCTCTCACCATTCATCCCGGTAGTACTAAGATGTATCAGGACCTACGCCAGAGGTTCTGGTGGACTAGGATGAAGAGAGAAATCGCTCAGTATATTGCTAATTGCGACGTCTGTCGTCGTGTAAAAGCAGAGCATCAACGGCCTGCTGGCACCCTTCAACCCTTAGCTATTCCTGAATGGAAATGGGATAAAATTGGTATGGATTTCATTACCGGTTTTCCCAGAACCAAAAGAGGGAATAATGCTATTTTCGTCGTGGTCGATCGTCTTTCCAAAGTAGCTCATTTCTTACCTGTTCGTGAGAGTATAACCGCTAGTCAATTGGCAGACTTATACATCTCCCGGATAGTGTCCCTCCATGGTGTTCCTTTGGAAATCAATTCGGATTGAGGAAGTCTTTTCACCTCTCGATTTTGGGAAAGCTTCCAAAATGCTATGGGAACTCGTCTTTCTTTTAGCACCGCTTTCCACCCTCAGTCAAGTGGTCAAGTGGAACGCGTCAACCAAATTCTAGAAGACATGCTTCGAGCCTCTGTTATCTCGTTCGGAATGGACTGGGAGAAGTGCCTTCCATTTGCCGAATTCGCTTACAACAACAGCTATCAATCTAGCTTGGGTAAAGCCCCTTTTGAAGTTCTCTATGGACGACGATGTCGAACACCCCTTAACTGGTCAGAGACCGGGGAAAGACAATTCTTTGGCCCGGATATGATTCAGGAAGCAGAAGAACAAGTTCGTATCGTTCGTGAAAAGTTGAAAACAGCCCAATCCCGTCAAAAGAGTCAATACGACCGAAAACATAAGGCTATGACTTTCGAGGTTGACGAGAAGGCTTATCTTCGGGTCACCCCTCTGAAGGGAACCCATCGTTTCGGTATCAAAGGCAAATTGGCTCCTCGTTACATTGGACCTTTTCGCATTCTTGCCAAACGAGGAGAAGTTGCCTACCAGTTGGAACTACCTCCGCACCTCTCCAGAGTTCACGATGTCTTCCACGTTTCTCAACTCAGGCGTTGCTTCTCGGATCCTATCCGTGAAGTGGACCACGAAACGCTTGATCTCCAAGATAATCTTACATATCGAGAGTACCCCATTCGTATCCTCGATCAAACCGAACGTACCACGCGACGTCATAATATCAAGTTTCTCAAGGTTCAATGGTCGCACCATTCTGAAGATGAAGCAACTTGGGAAAGGGAGGATCGTCTTCGACTCGAATATCCCGCCTTCTTCTCGGAGGAACCCAAATCTCGGGACGAGATTCTTTTGAGTGGGGGTGAGTTGTCACACCCTAGCTAGTCATGCATTAGAGTGTTGCATCATGTTTACTTTTGCATCAGAAACTTGAAATGGGGATGACAGAACCCCCAGTCCCCTCTGATAACCAATTAGGGTTTACGAAAATAATTTTCAATGAACCTGAAATGCCCTTCTAAAATGCCCATCATTTTTGCCTTGGTTCAGAACCTCTGCCAAAAATGGTGCACACTTTTCTAGGCCATCCTAGGGTTCTTGAGTTAAATCATAACTATTTGAATTTGGGCATTTAAAATAATATAAAATATTTTAATGCTCAAATATCTCCAAACTAAAATGTTTCATGTTGGAAATATTCCAACTATGGACCAGGAGTAGTTTGGTGATTTTTGGAGTTGCCTAGGTATTTTATTTAATTCAACAAAGTTGCAGAATTATTAAATAAAACAGAAAACAGAAAAGAGAGGAGAAACTTACCTGTGCGGCCCAGCCAGCTGGCCGGCCCAGCTAGCCAGCCCAGCACTGTAGCTCCCCGTCGTCTTCCTCCCCACGCCCCGAAGCTGCTGCGTGCTCGCGCGCGCGCGGCCGCGCGGCCACCTCCTGCTTGCTGACGCCCCCCTGGCCGCGTGGACGACGCCCGCAGCCCGTCCCGATCCCCCCCTGCTCCCTCTCACTCTCCCCCGTTTCTCCCTCGCTCTCTCTCGCTCCGGTGGTCGCCACGTTCCATTTGGTGGCCGAAACGACCAAAACCACTATCGCCGCCGCACTGTTGGTCGCCGCCGGCCAGAACTCCGGCGAGCTGACGTGGCCCAGCTAATTAACCACTAATCCACCACCTACTGACGCTGACAAGTGGGCCCCAGGGCTTAGTCAAAGCTAACCAGCCCGGGGTCAACGCGGGATTAGCCCCTGTGACACTGACGTGTGGACCCCACACGTCAGGTTTGACCCGAGCCAGCCCTGTTGACCTGCTGATGTCACTATGATGTCAGGCTGACGCAGTAAATGATATTTCTGGATTTAAATTAAATCAGGAAATTCCAGAATATTATTTAAACTTCAAAAATTCATAACTTTTATTCTGTAACTCCAAATTGGACAAATAATATATGAAAAATGATCAGAAAAATCCAATCTATCCATCTGTACCATTTTCATGCATGATCAAACAAGTTAAGTTGATGTTTTAATCAGAACAAGGAAAGGCCCTTTAAAAGGCCATATTTGAAATTGAAATTTGAATCTTTGATTCAAATTTGTTCAAACCCTTCTGGTTTTAGTTGCATTAGCCCAACACACTCATATTGCCATGTTTCATGCATGCATCATATTGTTGCATATTGTTTGGTGATGTTTGTGTATCGATGTCCTTTGCGACAGGATCTGTTCCCGAGGAGTACCGTGATTACCCTAACGAAGAACCGTATCCGTGCAACGAACCATCAGGCAAGCAACCAACCATTTGATCATATCGATACAATCCCATGTTCTCGCTCCTGCTCTCTTTTACTGCATTAAGACAACGCGATTCAAACTGCTGTGTGCTACGGTAGTTGAACCCATTTCCTCTGCATGACCTGTCATTGCCACAGTAACTAGATGAAACCCACTAGCATGTGTAGGAGTTGATTGAGCCATATGTATGTGTTGTTCCTACCTTGCTATGCCTGCTATGCTTAGAGTCGTGTCAGGTCTGGTTCATCTGGGTGATGGGCTAGAGTGAAATGATTATGTCGGTAATGAGAGTGGTGTGGTAAACACGATTTGGTAAAGGTATCGATGAGAGGCCATGTAGGAGTACATGGTGGGTTGTTTCATTGAAGCCGACCTTAAGCACTGAGATCTGTATGTGTGATTTAAGAATCAGCTACTACCATACATTGGGCCCTGAAATATGACCCCGCTCGACTTCTTATTCACCCTAGCACTCTGTCCAGGAGTTGCAAGTAGTTTCTGGTGTTTGTAGCCTACTGGAGGCCGTGGATAGCGCTGACCGTAGGGGTGGGCTGTGATGCGGTAGGTACGTGGCCGGGTGTACCGAATACCCGTTAGGTATCTCGGGAACCCTGTTCACATCGTTCGGGGCCGTATGGGAAACCTCGGCCGGACTCCCTGCGGATGGAACCTGAATAGGCGATAAACCTGGACTAGAGGCTTAAGTGTTTAGGTAGGTCGTGGTCTACACCCACGTCGGCTTTCGCTTGAAGTCTGCCGAGCACATGTCGTGTGCAGACGCTAAGTGGTGGAAACATGTATGAAGAAGTACACCCCTGCAGGGTTATCATAATCTATTCGAATAGCCGCGTCCGCGGTAAGGACTACTTGGTTGCCTATACAGTTCATAGACAAGTAAATGGAAACTACTAAAAGCCTCAAGATAAGTGTGAGTGCCGAGGATGGCTCTTCCGTAGGAAGACGGAGGTGGATCCTCGGTAGTGTATTGAAGTGGTGAGTAGTGGACTCGTGTGCGCAAAACCATTTCAAATTGAAGTATCATAGGATAGCCTAGCCAAGAGTCAAAGCTGGCTTGCTGCAATAACTCCACCAACCCTTCTTGATACTATGCATGTATGTAGGATCTAATGTAAGTCTTGCTGAGTACCTTTGTACTCATGTTGCTATAATCTACATTTTTACAGAAGACGCTGCAACCCCTTCTGATGGGTTCTATGTAGACGTTGACATCAACGAGTAGGCTAAAGACCCAGGTGGTGACCCTGAGCTTGTGATGGACCACGTAGTATAGTTAGGCTTTCCAAGCCTCTTTTATTTTACAAATTGTCTGTACTCAGACAATGTACTTTCGCTGCTGGTTTGTATGACTGTATGACTTGTATGTTGGGTCGTGAGACCCGTACCTTTGTGTATGTTATGTATGGCTCCCTGAGCCTTAAATAAAGTACTTGTGTCGTAGAGTCATGTTGTGATGCTTCGTTGTATTTGCACATATAGTTATGCTTGGTATGTGTGGGATCTGACTATCTAGTTGTTTATCTTTAGTAGCCTCTCTTACCGGGAAATGTCTCCTAGTGTTATCGCTGAGCCATGGTAGCTTGCTACTGCTCTGGAACACTTAGGCTGGCCGGCATGTGTCCTTCTTCGTTCCTGTGTCTGTCCCTTCGGGGAAATGTCACGCTTTGAGTACCGGAGTCCTGTTAGCCCGCTACAGCCCGGTTTACCGGAGTCCTGCTAGCCCAGTGCTACAGCCCGGACCCACTTGCTGATGACCGACACGTTCGAAGCTGGGTCATGGATGCCTGTCCCTGTAAGTCTGTGCCACTTTGGGTTTACGACTAGTCATGTCAGCCCGGGCTCCTTATCATATGGATGCTAGCGACACTATCATATACGTGAGCCAAAAGGCGCAAACGGTCCCGGGAAAAGGTAAGACGACACCCGTGGGGATACCGTGCGTGAGGCCGCAAAGTGATATGAGGTGTTACCGGCTAGATCGATGTGACATCGAGTCGGGGTCAGTCCATTCCGAAAGAGATAACAGAGGCTCGAAGCATGTCTTCTAGAATCTGGTTGACGCGTTCCACTTGACCACTCGACTGAGGGTGGAAAGCGGTGCTAAAGGAGAGACGAGTCCCCATAGCATTTTGGAAACTTTCCCAAAATCGAGAGGTGAAAAGACTTCCTCGATCCAAGTTAATTTCCAAAGGAACACCATGGAGAGACACTATTCGGGAGATGTACAAATCTGCCAGCTGACTAGCGGTTATACTCTCACGAACAGGTAAGAAATGGGCTACTTTGGAAAGACGATCGACCACGACGAAAATAGCATTATTCCCTCTCTTGGTCCTGGGAAAACCGGTAATGAAATCCATACCAATTTTATCCCATTTCCATTCAGGAATAGCTAAGGGTTGAAGGGTGCCAGCAGGCCGTTGGTGCTCTGCTTTTACACGACGACAGACGTCGCAATTAGCAATAAACTGAGCAATTTCTCTCTTCATCCTAGTCCACCAGAACCTCTGGCGTAGGTCCTGATACGTCTTAGTACTACCGGGATGAATGATGAGAGGAGATTCATGAGCTTCTTTAAGGATCAATTGCCGTAGATGCTGGTTCTTGGGAACCACTAGACGGTTCTCAAAGTACACAACACCATGATCATTTGTGGAGAAACAACTAGCACCTCCGCTAGCAATGTTCTCTTTGATTTTAGATATTCCCTTATCTCGCCTTTGGGCAGCGATGATTTGATCCGTAAGAGTAGGTTTTGCTACCAAGGTGGAAAGAAAACCTTGAGGTACAATGTGAAGGTTAAGCTTCCGAAATTCCTCATGGAGGAGCGGTTGACTTTGTTGTAACATCAGGTTGTTACAATAAGATTTACGACTTAGCGCATCAGCCATGACGTTGGCTTTCCCTGGGGTGTAGGTTATTCCTAAGTCGAAGTCTGTGATCAATTCAACCCAACGTCTCTGCCTGAGATTCAAATCCGGTTGGGTGAAAATGCACTTCAGACTTTGGTGATCAGTGAATATTTCGCAACGATTACCGAGGAGGTAATGTCGCCAGGTCTTAAGTGCATAGACTACGGCTGCAAGCTCTAGATCATGAGTAGGATAATTCTCCTCATGTGGGTGCAATTGCCGTGAAGCGTAAGCAATTACGTGTCGATCTTGCATAAGAATGCAACCTAGTCCTTGTCGCGAGGCGTCGCAGTAGATAACAAAGTCCTTGGAAAAGTCTGGCGGTACCAGTACGGGAGCAGAGGTCAGGCGTCTTTTCAGTTCCTGAAAGCTGTGCTCACATTGTGGAGTCCATTCGAACTTTTT
Organism: Triticum aestivum; assembly: GCF_018294505.1. Lineage (NCBI taxonomy): Eukaryota > Viridiplantae > Streptophyta > Magnoliopsida > Poales > Poaceae > Triticum > Triticum aestivum. Next base: position 125,085,332 of record NC_057794.1, read on the forward strand.
ATCTTTCTTGAGGAGTTCGGTTAGAGGTTTAGCAACTTTGGAGAAGTTCTCGACAAAGCGACGACAATAGCTCGCTAAGCCTAGAAAACTCCGAACTTGCTTGACCGATTCAGGTGGAGTCCAATTAAGGACGGCTTGAACTCGCTCAGGGTTAACAGCAATACCTTTACCAGATATTACATGACCCAGATAGGTCACTTCTGACAACCAGAATTCACATTTAGAAAATTTGGCATAAAGGCGATGCTCTCGAAGTTTCTTCAACACTAGCCTTAGATGTTCGGCATGTTCTTCCTCGTTCTTGGAGTAGATGAGTATATCATCGAGGTAAACCACGACGAATTTATCCAAATACTCCATGAAGATTGAGTTCATTAACCGAGAAAAGGTGGCTGGAGCGTTGGTTAATCCGAAGGACATGACGGTGTACTCGTATTGGCCATAACGAGTAGCAAAGGCCATTTTAGGAATGTCCCCGTTTCTGATTTTGATTTGATGGTAGCCCAACCTCAAATCCATCTTGGAGAAGACTGAGGATCCAGCAAGCTGATCATACAGATCGTTGATCCTGGGAAGTGGATATTTGTTCTTGATTGTGACCAAATTGACAGGTCGGTAATCTACAACCATCCGGTCCGTACCATCCTTCTTCTTGACGAATAGGACGGGGCAAGCCCACGGAGATGAATTAGGGCGGATGAAACCCTTTTTCAAGGATTCATCGAGTTGTTTCTTAAGCTCGGCTAGTTCTAGTGGTGCCATCTTATAAGGTCTTCTAGCAATCGGAACAGTTCCGGGGATGAGGTCGATTACGAACTCAACATCCCTGTCAGGTGGAACACCTGGCAATTCCTTTGGAAAGACATCCGGGAAGTCACGGACTACCGGAATCTCCTCAAGGTCTGGCAAAGGGCTGGCGTTAAGAGAATATAATTGTCGCTTGGCTATTCGGGTCAAGACATTGACTATCTTCCCCGAAGGATGGGTGAGTTGAACAGTCCTAGAGAAGCAATCAATTTTGGCTTGATGAGCTGACATCCAGTCCATACCCAAAATGATATTAATATCTGAAGATTTAAGGGCTATCAAAGACGCGAGAAAAACAAGTCTGTCGACTTGGATTTCATTTCCATAACTTACCCTAGAGGTCTGCCATCTAGAACCAGGGGTAGAAATTTCCATAGTGGATGGCATGTCACAGAATGCAACGTTATGCAAACGAGCATAATTTTCGGATATAAAAGAATGAGAGGCTCCTGTATCGAAAAGAACAGATGCCGGGTGGCAATTTACAAGAAGCGTACCGAGAACGACGTTGGGATCCTCTTGAGCTTCTTCGGCAGAGACACAGTTGACATGGCCACGTGAAGCGGTGACCGGTTTGGCGTGGAATATTTTCCCTGTCGGCTTGCCACGGCCAACAGCTTTAGCAGATTGGTTGGGGTTGGTCTGAGGACACTCACGCATATAGTGACCAGATTCCCCACACTTGAAACAAGTCACGGAACTGGTACGTGGAGGAGCATTATTGATTGGACCCCCATAGGGCTTGGCTGGAGCAGACTGTTGAACGGGGCGAGGCGCCTGGAAAGATGGCCTCGGTGTGAACCTGGGTGGCAGGGCGGTGTTGGGTACCCACACGCGGCGCTTCTGAGGACCAGCACCGGATGAGGAACCCATATCACGGCCATGCTTGCGTGTTGCGTCATAGTCAGTCTGACCAGTTTCAGCACTGATGGCTTTGTTGACAAGTTTCTGAAAAGATGTGCACTCATGCAGACGGAGGTCGCGGCGAAGCTCAGGACTAAGGCCCTTACGGAACCTTGCTTGCTTCTTGGCGTCAGTAGACACTTCCTCAGTTGCATATCGGGCGAGATTACCAAACTCCCTGCTATAGGCATCCACAGAAAGTCGGCCTTGGGTGAAACTGCAAAATTCTTCTCGTTTACGGTCCATGAGACCCTTCGGAATGTGATGTTCACGGAAAGCCTCGCTGAACTCAGCCCAAGTAGTGACATGGCCCGCTGGCCGCATAGCTCCATAATTCTCCCACCATAGACTGGCGGGGCCTTCAAGATGATATGCAGCAAAGGTGACCTTGTCAGCCTCAGCTACTAGCGCGGAACGCAGCTTGTGAGAGATACTGCGAAGCCAGTCATCAGCGTCGAGAGGCTCGACTGAGTGGTGGAACGTGGGTGGATGCAATTTGATAAAATCACTGAGTGACACCACGTTAGCCCTCTGATGGTGTGCTGTATTCTGTTCAATACGCTCCAACAAACGGTTGGTCTCCCGCTTGTTTCTCTCAGCTTCCATCATAACCTCGGCTAGTGAAGGGGGATGAGGCAGATTTGCATCCCTGGCTTCACTGCCTTCGGCCTGCTCTTGGGAAGCAGGGTTAGCGCGCGTGTTGACCATCCTAGGTGAACAAGACAATGATTTAGTCAGGATGGTAAAATTCCGACATAGGATACATAATGTAAGGAATAACTCGTAATGCAAGATGATCATCCGTATGACATGGTAGATACAGAAACTGCTTCTTTTATTCCATCATCATACACACCATACAGGGTTTAGTACAAGACCAAACAAAGTACTATTACGGTGACAAGAGGATTACATCTCATCGGAGGCATTCCAAGCTCTTATACATTATTTTTCTACATCTCCGGAAAGAGTACAAACTAGGTCATATCCCACGAGTCACGCAGGACGATAGACGACACGGCTAGTGCGAACTAGTGATACTACCACTAACTCAGACCGATCCGTAGTAGTCTTCGTAGAAGTCACCTCCATAGCCTGGAAGTTCAACATGATCATCCGGAAACAGACGGTCTCGCGGAGCTTGTGGACCATAGGGGCTAGGATGAGGCCTTGGACCAACAAACGGTGGCCTGCGGGGACCGCGAGGTGGGGTGATGCCTCCTACATCACGCCAAACCATCACGTCCGGCAGAGCAGATCTCACAGGATAGAGATCGCGCATATCTGAATATCCAGCTTGCACCGCCGGTGCGAACCGAGTCAACGTGGCCCAGTGGTCAGCACGGGTATTGAAGAGCTCTAACCTTAAGGCCCGATTTTCACGGTCCTTATCCTCGAGCATCTCAGCAGTGGTGCGAGTCCGTGAATCCTCCTGAGTGGGGTCAGCATAGATAGCCTGGAGATATCCTTGTGCTCCCGGAAGTGATCCTGGCATATACCGGAAATCAGAGTCCCGAAATAAACCAGATCTGACTCGCATAATGGTCATCATAGAGTAGGCGGCGTCCTGCACAGCCATCTCAATAGTAACCCCGAGTCCATAGGAACAGTGAAGAGGCTCGGTGGATCCAGGATAAGATGGAAATATCCTGACAGTGCAGAGATACTGGCTTTGATTAAAATCTCGGAATTGCTCTTCGACCGTGTACTCGGGATACCAGCGGTATCCAGCCTCAGTCATTACCCTGACCAACTTAGCAGTATGGCCGGGTACATCTAGACATCGAATAAGGCGAACCACTTGATTGAGGTCGCGAGTGGCCATCTGAAAGCACAATCATAATGCAAAGGCATTAGAATTTCTAGCAAAATTTCGGCAGCATAACAGCTGTAAATGCTCAAGAAGGATTGAGACATTTGACAAAGGATTTCGTACACACTCAACATCATCACCTCAAAGTTCTGAAACCATTCTAACAACATAATGTGGTAGTAGATCTGAACTAGGCTTGTATCCATCAAACTTATAAGGTACTACTGATTAGTAACACGTGATCCTGATAGAGAGAACAGATCCTAATTCCTTAACCCCCGGTGGAAAAATGGACTGACTCAGATCAGAAAGTCATAAGGTATAAGGAGTAAAAAGAGCCTTACGTTCCAACCCACAAACAATTCCCCTACATATAACTAAAGAATTTCTAGACTCAACATCGACCAGTTTGGCTTGGAGAACCTACAGGCAGTCCGGCTCTGATGCCAACGCTGTCAGGACCCCGACTCGATGTCACATCGATCTAGCTGGTAACACCTCATATCACTTTGCGGCCTCACGCACGGTATCCCCACGGGTGTCGTCCTACCTTTTCCCGGGACCGTTTGCGCCTTTTGGCTCACGTATATGATAGTGTCGCTAGCATCCATATGATAAGGAGCCCGGGCTGACATGACTAGTCGTAAACCCAAAGTGGCACAGACTTACAGGGACAGGCATCCATGACCCAGCTTCGAACGTGTCGGTCATCAGCAAGTGGGTCCGGGCTGTAGCACTGGGCTAGCAGGACTCCGGTAAACCAGGCTGTAGCGGGCTAACAGGACTCCGGTACTCAAAGCGTGACATTTCCCCGAAGGAACAGACACAGGAACGAAGAAGGACACATGCCGGCCAGCCTAAGTGTTCCAGAGCAGTAGCAAGCTACCATGGCTCAGCGGTAACACTAGGAGACATTTCCCGGTAAGAGAGGCTACTAAAGATAAACAACTAGATAGTCAGATCCCACACATACCAAGCATTTCAATCATACACACAATATGCTCGATATGTGCAAATACAACGAAGCATCACAACATGACTCTACGACACAAGTACTTTATTTAAGGCTCAGGGAGCCATACATATCATACACAAAGGTACGGTCTCACGACCCAACATACAAGTCATACAGTCATACAAACCAGCAGCGGAAGTAACTTGTCTGAGTACAGACAACTAGTAAAATAAAAGAGGCTTGGAAAGCCTAGCTATACTACGTGGTCCTTCACAAGCTCAGGGTCACCACCTGGGTCTTTAGCCTACTCGTTGATGTCAACGTCTACATAGAACCCATCAGAAGGGGTTGCAGTGTCTTCTGTAAAAATGTAGATTATAGCAACATGAGTACAAAAGTACTCAGCAAGACTTACATCAGATCCTACATACATGCATAGTATCAAGAAGGGTTGGTGGAGTTATTGCAGCAAGCCAGCTTTGACTCTTGGCTAGGCTAACCTACGATACTCCAATTTGAAATGGTTTTGCGCACACGAGTCCACTACTCACCACTTCAATACACTACCGAGGATCCACCTCCGTCTTCCTACAGAAGAGCCATCCTCGGCACTCACACTTATCTTGAGGCTTTTAGTAGTTCCAGTTACTTGTCTATGAACTGTATAGGCAACCAAGTAGTCCTTTACCGCGGACGCGGCTATTCGAATAGATCATGTTAACCCTGCAGGGGTGTACTTCTTCATACACGCTCTCACCACTTATCGTCGCTTACACGACATGTACTCGGCAACCTTCAAGCGGAAGCCCAACGTGGGTGTCGGCCACGACCTACCTAATCACCTAAGCCTCCAGTCCAGGTTTATCGCCTATTCAGGTTCCATCCACAGGGAGTCCGGCCGAGGTTTCCCATACGGCCCCGAACGATGTGAACAGGGTTCCCGAGATACCTAACGGGTATTCGGTACACCGTGCCACGTACCTACCGCATCACAGCCCACCCCTACGGTCAGCGCTGTCCACGGCCTCCAGTAGGCTACAAACACCAGAAACTACTTGCAACTCCTGGACGGAGAACTGGGGTGAATAAGAAGTCGAGAGGGTCCATTGGTTTCGGGCCCAATGCATGGTAGTAGCTGATTCTTAAATCACACATACAGATCTCAGTGCTTAAGGTCGGCTTCAATGAAACAACCCACCATGTACTCCTACATGGCCTCTCATCGATACCTTTACCAAATCGTGTTCACTACACCACTCTCATTACCGACATAATCATTTCACTCTAGCCCATCACCCAGATGAACCAGACCTGACACAACTCTAAGCATAGCAGGCATAGCAAGGTAGGAACAACACATACATATGGCTCAATCAACTCCTACACATGCTAGTGGGTTTCATCTAGTTACTGTGGCAATGACAGGTCATGCAGAGGAAATGGGTTCAACTACCGTAGCACACAACAGTTTGAATCGCGTTGTCTTAATGCAGTAAAAGAGAGCAGGAGCGAGAACATGGGATTGTATCGATATGATCAAATGGTTGGTTGCTTGCCTGATGGTTCGATGCTCGGATATGATTCTTCGTTAGGGTAATCACGGTACTCCTCGGAGACAGAACCTGTCGCAAAGGACATCGATACACAAGCATCACCAAACAATGTGCAACAATATGATGCATGCATGAAACATGGCAATATGAGTGTGTTGGGCTAATGCAACTAAAACCAGAGGGGATTGAACAAATTTGAATCAAGGATTCAAATTTCAAACTCAAACATGGCCTCTTTAAGTGCTTTTCCTTATTCTGCTTAAAACATCAATTTAACTTGTTTGATCATGCATGAAAATAGTACAGATGGATAGATTGGATTTTTCTGATCATTTTTCATATATAATTTGTCCAATTTGGAGTTACAGAATAAAAGTTATGAATTTTTGAAGTTTAATTAATATTCTGGAATTTCCTGATTTAATTTAAATCCAGAAAATCAATTACTGCGTCAGCCTGACGTCAGTGTGACGTCAGCAGGTCAACGGAACAGGTCTGGGTCAAACCTGACAGTGGGTCCCGCATGTCAGGGTGATTAATTTAATTAAAAGTTAATTAAAACTAATCCTGTTTAATTAACAGGGTTGGGCCCCACCTGTCATTGACTCAGGGGAGTCAACCAGGGCCCACCCGTGGTCAAAGTCAAAGTCGGCTGCCGGCGTTTAGTCGCCGGCGAGCCCGACGCGGCGGCGGAAGTGGTTTTGGTCATTTCGGCCACCAAACGGACCGCGGAGACCACCGGAGTGGAGCTGAGGACAACCCGCAGCTCTTGGCGGAGTCCGTTGGGGTCGGGGTGGCCGGAGTCGACGGCGGCGAGCTCGGCTGCGGCCGCCGGGGTTCGGTCGTGCACGGGAACGGGGTTGGAGCTCGAAGTCGAGCGAAGCGAGGCGCTAGGGATGCTCTACGGGGTCTTGCGAACTCGTTGGACTCGCCGGGGTGACCAAATGGTCACCGGAGCTGCGTCGACGGCGAGCTCGGCGACGGCGGAGGTTCGGCCGTGGTGGGGAGGAGGCTATGGTGAGGGAACGAGGGGGAGAAGAGGGGGAAACGGTGGCGTAGCTCACCGCGGTTGCAGTGGGCGTCGAAGCGGGCTCGGGGACGTGCCGGAGACGACGAATTCGACGGCGATGATGATTGGAGCCGAAGAGGGGAACGGCGACGTGGCGGCGATGCAGGGCTTCCGGGGACCCGTGGAGCGGTGGGGAGGAAGAGGGAGTTGTGGCGGAGCTTCTGAGCTAGTCGGGGGAGCGAGGGGTGGCCGGAGATGGCTGCTGTGGCGAACGGCGGCGACGGTGGTGTTCGGCCGTGAGAGAGAGAGAGCGAGGGAGAGGAAGGAAAGAGCCGGGGAGAGTGAGAGAGAGCAGGGGGGATCGGGACGGGCTGCGGGCGTCGTCCACGCGGCCAGGAGGTCGTCGGCAAGCAGGAGGTGGCCGCGCGGCCGTGCGCGCGCGAGCACGCAGCAGCTTCGGGGCGAGGGGAGGAAGACGACGGAGGGCTACAGTGCTGGGCTGGGTCGGTTGCTGGCTGGGCCGGCCAGCTGGCTGGGCCGCACAGGGAGGAGCCCAGGTAAGTTTTTCCCTTTTTCTTCTGTTTTCTGTTTTATTTAATATATCTGCAACTTTGTTGAATTTAATAAAATACCTAGGCAACTTCAAAAATCACCAAACTATTCCTGGCCCATAGTTGGATTATTTCCAACATGAAACATTTTAGTTTGGAGATATTTGAGCATTTAGATATTTTATATTATTTTAAATGCCCAAATTCAAATATTTATGATTTAATTCAAAAACCCTAGGATGGCCTAGGAAAATGTGCACCATTTTTGGCAGAGGTTCTGAACCAAGACAAAAATGATGGGCATTTTAGAAGGGCATTTCAGGTTCATTGAAAAATTATTTTAGTAACCCTAGTTGGTTTCAGAGGGGACTGGGGGTTCTGTCATCCCCATTTCAACTCAGGCGATACTAACCGATAATTTTTGAAGAAGAAAGGTGGGATGCCTACCGGGGCATCCCCAAGCTTAGATGCTTGAGACTTCTTGAAATATTATCTTGGGGTGCCTTGGGCATCCCCAATCTTGAGCTTTTGTGTCTTCTTAATTCCTCTCATATCACGGTTTTCCTAAATCTCAAAAACTTCATCCACACAAAACTCAACAAGAACTCGTGAGATAAGTTAGTATAAATCAATGCAAAACCTTATCATTCTCGACTGTAGAAAATCACCAAAATTATTATTCAACATTGCATACCAAATGCCTCTGCATATTTAATACTCCTATCCTCAAATAGAATCATTAAAGAAGCAAACATAATAGCAATCTGCCAAAACAGTATAGTCTGTCAAGAATGCAAGAGTATCAATACTTCTTTAACTCCAAAAATTATGAAAATTTACCACATTGTAGAAAAATTATGAGATATTATTGTGCAAAAAGTTTCAACATTTTATCACGTTCTGACTTTTCTAGGTAATTTTTGCAACAGCGGTAAACTTTCTGTTTTGAAACAGCAACATATAGACTTGCAAAATAAGCATGGCAAAGGCTATACTTGACATTTTTATTGAAATAAAATATGAAAAACATTATTCTAAATAACATCAAGAAAATCTTAATAAAATAAAATGATACTCCAAGAAAAACACATATCATATGACGAATAAAAATGTAGCTCCAAGTGAGGTTACCAATAATGTTGGAGACGAAAGAGGGGATGCCTTCTGGGGCATCCCCAAGCTTAGTTGCTTGGATCTTCCTTTAATATTACGTTGGGGTGCCTTGGGCATCCCCAAGATTAGGGTCTTTTCACTCCTTATTCTCCTCATATCGACATCTCACCCAAAACTTGAAAACTTCAATCACACAAAACTTAACAGAACTTCATGAGATAGGTTAGTATGATAAAGAGCAAACCATTTCACTTTGGTCCTGTCAAAGACAACATTCATAATTGTTCTCACACAATGCCTACTGTAGAATATCATTTTCACTATTTATATTGAGCAATATAACCCATAGAAACCAGAAACCAAGCAAACTATGCATTGAAAACAGAATCTGTCCAAATAGAATGGTCTGTAGTAATCTGTACTCCAACCATACTTATGATATTCCGAAAATTCTTAACAATTAGGACAGCCTGGGAAAATTTTCTATTAATATTATGCAAAAAGAAGAAGTATTTTATCACGCTTCTGTTAAAAATGAGAATTATTTTCGTGAGCGCAAAAGTTTCTGTTTTTCAGCAAGATCAAATCAACTATCACCATATACCATCCCAAAGGTCTTACTTGGAACTTAATAGAAACAAAATGTCAGGACCCCGACTCGATGTCACATCGATCTAGCTGGTAACACCTCATATCACTTTGCGGCCTCACGCACGGTATCCCCACGGGTGTCGTCTTACCTTTTCCCGGGACCGTTTGCGCCTTTTGGCTCACGTATATGATAGTGTCGCTAGCATCCATATGATAAAGAGCCCGGGCTGACATGACTAGTCGTAAACCCAAAGTGGCACAGACTTACAGGGACAGGCATCCATGACCCAGCTTCGAACGTGTCAGTCATCAGCAAGTGGGTCCGGGCTGTAGCACTGGGCTAGCAGGACTCCGGTAAACCGGGCTGTAGCGGGCTAACAGGACTCCGGTACTCAAAGCGTGACATTTCCCCGAAGGGACAGACACAGGAACGAAGAAGGACACATGCCGGCCAGCCTAAGTGTTCCAGAGCAGTAGCAAGCTACCATGGCTCAGCGGTAACACTAGGAGACATTTCCCGGTAAGAGAGGCTACTAAAGATAAACAACTAGATAGTCAGATCCCACACATACCAAGCATTTCAATCATACACACAATATGCTCGATATGTGCAAATACAACGAAGCATCACAACATGACTCTACGACACAAGTACTTTATTTAAGGCTCAGGGAGCCATACATATCATACACAAAGGTACGGGTCTCACGACCCAACATACAAGTCATACAGTCATACAAACCAGCAGCAGAAGTAACTTGTCTGAGTACAGACAACTAGTAAAATAAAAGAGGCTTGGAAAGCCTAGCTATACTACGTGGTCCATCACAAGCTCAGGGTCACCACCTGGGTCTTTAGCCTACTCGTTGATGTCAACGTCTACATAGAACCCATCAGAAGGGGTTGCAGCGTCTTCTGTAAAAATGTAGATTATAGCAACATGAGTACAAAGGTACTCAGCAAGACTTACATCAGATCCTACATACATGCATAGTATCAAGAAGGGTTGGTGGAGTTATTGCAGCAAGCCAGCTTTGACTCTCGGCTAGACTATCCTACGATACTCCAACTTGAAATAGTTTTGCGCACACGAGTCCACTACTCACCACTTCAATACACTACCGAGGATCCACCTCCGTCTTCCTACGGAAGAGCCATCCTCGGCACTCACACTTATCTTGAGGCTTTTAGCAGTTTCCATTTACTTGTCTATGAACTGTATAGGCAACCAAGTAGTCCTTTACCGCGGACGTGGCTATTCGAATAGATCATGTTAACCCTGCAGGGGTGTACTTCTTCATACACGCTCTCACCACTTACCGTCGCTTACACGACATGTACTCGGCCACCTTCAAGCGGAAGCCCAACGTGGGTGTCGGCCAAGACCTACCTAATCACCTAAGCCTCCGGTCCAGGTTTATCGCCTATTCAGGTTCCATCCACAGGGAGTCCGGCCGAGGTTTCCCATACGGCCCCGAACGATGTGAACAGGGTTCCCGAGATACCTAACGGGTATTCGGTACACCGTGCCACGTACCTACCGCATCACAGCCCACCCCTACGGTCAGCGCTGTCCATGGCCTCCAGTAGGCTACAAACACCAGAAACTACTTGCAACTCCTGGACGGAGAACTAGGGTGAATAAGAAGTCGAGAGGGTCCATTGGTTTCGGGCCCAATGCATGGTAGTAGCTGATTCTTAAATCACACATACAGATCTCAGTGCTTAAGGTCGGCTTCAATGAAACAACCCACCATGTACTCCTACATGGCCTCTCATCGATACCTTTACCAAATCGTGTTCACCACACCACTCTCATTACCGACATAATCATTTCACTCTAGCCCATCACCCAGATGAACCAGACCTGACACGACTCTAAGCATAGCAGGCATAGCAAGGTAGGAACAACACATACATAGGGCTCAATCAACTCCTACACATGCTAGTGGGTTTCATCTAGTTACTGTGGCAATGACAGGTCATGCAGAGGAAATGGGTTCAACTACCGTAGCACACAGCAGTTTGAATCGCGTTGTCTTAATGCAGTAAAAGAGAGCAGGAGCGAGAACATGGGATTGTATCGATATGATCAAATGGTTGGTTGCTTGCCTGATGGTTCGATGCACTGGTATGGTTCTTCGTTAGGGTAATCACGGTACTCCTCGGGGGCAGAACCTGTCGCAAAGGACACCGATACACAACCATCACCAAACAATGTGCAACAATATGATGCATGCATGAAACATGGCAATATGAGTGTGTTGGGCTAATGCAACTAAAACCAGAGGGGTTTGAACAAATTTGAATCAAGGATTCAAATTTCAAATTCAAATATGGTCTTTTAAAGTGCTTTTCCTTGTTCTGCTTAAAACATCAATTTAACTTGTTTGATCATGCATGAAAATAGTACAGATGGATAGATTGGATTTTTCTGATCATTTTTCATATATAATTTGTCCAATTTGGAGTTACAGAATAAAAGTTATGAATTTTTGAAGTTTAAATAATATTCTGGAATTTCCTGATTTAATTTAAATCCAGAAAATCAATTACTGCGTCAGCCTGACGTCAGTGTGACGTCAGCAGGTCAACGGAACAGGTCTGGGTCAAACCTGACAGTGGGTCCCGCATGTCAGGGTGATTATTTTAATTAAGATTTAATTAAAACTAATCCTGTATAATTAGCAGGGCTGGGCCCCACCTGTCATTGACTCAGGGGAGTCAACCAGGGCCCACCTGTGGTCAAAGTCAAAGTCGGCTGCCGGCGTTTAGCCGCCGGCGAGCCCGACGCGGCGGCGGAAGTGGTTTTGGCCATTTCGGCCACCAAATGGACCGCGGAGACCACCGGAGTGGAGCTGAGGACAACCCGCAGCTCTTGGCGGAGTCCGTTGGGGTCGGGGTGGCCGGAGTTGGCGCCGGCGACGACTTTGGCGGCCACCGGGGTTCGGTCGAGGATGAACTTGGCGCTAGAGGGGTCGGTGAGGCTCGTGGAGTGGCTAGCTAGGTGCTGTGGGACTCGGTGAGCAAGATGGACACCATCTTGTGGCCGGAGTGTGGCCGGAAGCACGTCGGCGACGAGGTCCGCGACGGTGCGGGCATGTGATCCTCGTGCGGTGGCTACACGGCTCGGGAATGAGAGAGAGAGGGTCGGAGGAGTAGCTAGGCTCACAGCGCTCCCGTAGAGGCCACCGGTGGGGTCGGGGACGAGCTGAGGCAGCGACGGCGTTGAAAGGGATCTCCGGCGACGGCGAGCTCGGGCGAGGTCGGTGCGGTGGTCTCGGGCCGCTCGAGCACACGGGGCTCGGCTAGCTCGATGAAGTGGACGGCGGCGAAGCTCCTGGACACGGTGGCACGGCGTGGGGTGGACGGAGGGCGTGGCTACGGCGAGGGGGTGGCGGCGATGGCGTCGGCCATGGCTGGGGCGTGCGAGGGGGAGGAGCTGGAGAGGAGAGGGGGTGTCTGGGGGGTTCGGGGGAGAGAGGGAGGCCGGTTCACGGCGTTAGCCGGGCGAGGGAGGCGGCGAGGCGGCGAGCAGCTGCGTGGCGAGCTGCGGTGCCGCCGCCGAGCACCTTGGCTGCCTGCCTGGCAAGCCAATCAGCTCGCTGGAGCGGTGGCCGGGCTGGGCCGGCCAGGTGGGCTGGCTGGTGGGCGACAGGTAAGTTTTCCCCTTTTTTTCTGTTTCTGTTTTTTTTATTTAATATATCTGCAACTTTGTTGAATTTAATAAAATACCTAGGCAACTTCAAAAATCACCAAACTATTCCTGGCCCATAGTTGGATTATTTCCAACATGAAACATTTTAGTTTGGAGATATTTGAGCATTTAAATATTTTATATTATTTTAAATGCCCAAATTCAAATATCTACGATTTAATTCAAAAACCCTAGGATGGCCTAGAAAAATGTGCACCACTTTTGGCAGAGGTTCTGAACCAAGGCAAAAATGATGGGCATTTTAGAAGGGCATTTCAGGTTCATTGAAAAATTATTTTAGTAACCCTAGTTGGTTTCAGAGGGGACTGGGGGTTCTGTCATCCCCATTTCAAGTTTCTGATGAAAGAGTAAACATGATGCAACACTCTAATGCATGACTAGCTAGGGTGTGACAGAAATCAACAATGTAAATATCTCCTCTACGTATACCGGTAAAGACCATTTTATGATTATCTCTACGAAACACTTGGCAGTCTACTTCAGTAAATAGGACATTGAAACCGAAATCAGCAAGTCTAGATACTGAAAGTAAGATGTAGCCAAGAGATTCAACGAGCATGGCATTTTGTATGGAGCTATCATGTGAGATGGCCACCTTACCAAGGCCAACCACCTTACCCTTTGAATTATCACCAAAAGTGACATACTTTAGGGCCGTCATTTTCAGCAAGCTCACGGAACATGTCTTTATCTCCGGTCATATGATCAGTACATCCACTATCAGGGACCCATTCCTTTCCTCCAGCCATGTAGCCGCAAAGATTTGCCATAAGACCAAAGTGTCTCATCGCATCATCGAGATCATAGTCACTATCATCATCATCATCATCATCATCATCATCCTCATCCGACTATTCATGTTCAACATCATCTTGTGATTGATCAATTCCTAGAGAGGGCAATTCATTAGATAAATGATCATTTCTATAGTTATCTTTATGAATTCTAATAGCTCTGGAAATGATATTGCTAATGATTCCAACATCTCCTTTGGCACTCGTAAGATTAGTAAGCTCAAATAAGCAGTCACCAAATTTGGGATCATTGGAACTCATCTTAATCAAAGCAATAGACTTATGGAGGATTTCATCTAGATCTTTCAAGGAGTAATCAGGAAAGAGTTCCTCAAGAAATTTCCATATGGTGTAGGCACACTTGAGAGTAGGCAAACATCTAATCAAGTTTCTAGGCAAGCCTCTAATGATGAGCTCAACAGTTCTAAGATTGCAAATCATGTCAATATCTTCATCTAGGGTAGGGTGCAAAGGATCAACATGAGGTGCACAAGGTCTAGTAATGTACTTGTTCAAATGATATTCATTGAAAATCTCAAGCATTTCATTTTTCCACTCATGAAAATACTCTCCATCAAGAATAGGCACTCTATGTCTAAGACTCCCCAAAGTAGACACATCCATCTTCCTCCAATGGTGTTTAAACCAAGGCAATGGAGAGCAAAGCTCTGATACCAATTGAAAGGATCGAGAAGAGGTGTCTAGAGGGGGGTGATTAGACACTAAGTGCCAAAAGTTGCAGTTTTTAATATTCTTAAGTTTAAGTGGAGTTTAAGCACAAGTTTAACAAACACAATACATATCAAGCAAGCTTGCAATGAGTATATGAGCAGCGGAAAGTAAAGCATGCAACTTGCAAGAATGTAAAGAGAAGGGTTTGGAGTATTCAAACGCAATTGGAGACACGGATGTTTTTGTCGTGGTTCCGATAGGTGGTGCTATCGTACATCCATGTTGATGGAGACTTCAACCCATGGAGGGTAACGGTTGTGCGAGTCCACGGAGGGCTCCACCCATGAAGGGTCCACAAAGAAGCAACCTTGTCTATTCCATCACGGCCGTCACCCATGAAGGACTTGCCTCACTAGCGGTAGATCTTCACGAAGTAGGCGACCTCCTTGCCCTTAGAAACTCCTTGGTTCAACTCCACAATCTTGTTGGAGGCTCCCAAGTGACACCTAGCCAATCTAGGAGACACCACTCTCCAAGAAGTAACAAATGGTGTGTTGATGATGAACTCCTTGCTCTTGTGCTTCAAATGATAGTCTCCCCAACACTCAACTCTCTCTCACAGGATTTGGATTTGGTGGAAAAAAGATTTGAGTGGAAAGTAACTTGGGGAAGGCTAGAGATCAATATTCATATGGTTGGAATGGAATATCTTGACCTCAACACAAGTGTAGGTGGTTCTCTCTCATAAAATGTGTATTGGAAGTGTAGGTATGTTCTGATGGCTCTCTCCATGAATGAAGAGTGGGTGGAGGGGTATATATAGCCTCCACAGAGAATCTAACCGTTACACACAATTTGCCAAACTTGGTGGGACCAAATGGTTAAACTCGGTCGGACCGATTCAGCAAACCTAGTGACCGTTAGGATTTTCGGTGGGACTGAGATGCAACTCGGTAGGACCGATATGGTTAGGGTTAGGGCATAACGTAATCTCGGTGTGACCGATTACACAAACTCGGTGGGACCGATTTTGGTAATAAGCTAACCAGAGAGTTGGTCAGGCAAACTCGGTGAGACCGATTACACAAACTCGGTGGGACCGATTTTGGTAATAAGCTAACCAGAGAGTTTGCATTGTAATCTCGGTAGTACCGATTGCTCAAACTCGCTGAGACCGATCTTGGTAATGGACATACACAGAGAGATTACAATCCCATCTCAGTGAGACCGAGATACCTATTGGTGAAACCGATTTGCTAGGGTTTGTGGCAGTGGCTATGACATCTGAAACTCGGTGGCACCGAATAGATAGAATCGGTGGGGCCGAGTTTGACTTTTGGTTTAGGTCATATGTGGATGTGGGAAGGTAGTTGAGGGTTTTGGAGCATATCACTAAGCACTTTGAGCAAGCAAGCCATTAAGCAACACCTCATCCCCTCTTGATAGTATTGGCTTTTCCTATAGACTCAATGTGATCTTGGATCACTAAAATAGAAAATGTAGAGTCTTGATCTTGAAGCTTGAGGCAATCCTTTGTCCTTAGCAACTTGAAGGGGTTCCACATCCTCTAGTCCATGCCACTCCATTGTTGAACTTATCTGAAACATACTAGGTAAAAGTGTTAGTCCAACAAGAGATATGTTGACATTAATTACCAAACCCACCCAGGGAGCACTTGTGCTTTCAGTATGACCTGAAGCTAAAGTGGGCAGGACCACCGCCCTTAGGTCGAGGTTGGGTGAGGCGGAACCGTGCGAGAAGGTTGCTGCAACTGCCTTGATCTCCATGCAGGCCGAGTGGGCCTACGCCCGTGCTGAACTGCTCCCGCTTCAGCGGTGAGTTACCGCTGCTGAGTCCCTCGTGCAGCAGAGCAGGGTGGAGGCGATCCACTGATAGACGTTGCAGCGCGAACACGCCCCCATGCTCCAGGACCTCAGGGTGAGGGCCAATCGGGCGCTGTGCATCATCTGCAACGAATACGCCCTCATCCTCATGCAGAAGACTATGTCGGCCATCTTCGCTTCTTCACCGACGTCGTGACGTGCCTGGAGGACCGGGCTGACAGGGTTCTCAAGCTTGTTAACGAAAAGAGTTGTGACCTCCTTGGGCGCGTGTTTTCCCGCGTCTTCAACCATCTTCAGAATGCCGACCCCAACTTCGACTTCGACGCCGCCATCGCCCCAGTGCCCGGAGCTATCCGGGGCAACCCGGCGCGCTGGGTGGATGATAACGTGGATGCTCTGGTCAGAGCTTTTGCTTCTGACGATGATGTTGTGGTGGTCACGGCAGATGAAGGCGACGTGGTCGATGATGGCGAAGACGATGCTGGCAACGACGCCAGCAGCATGTCTGCGAGTGATTCGGAAGATGCTGCGAGCGACATGTCCGATTGAACCCGCGCTCCTTGTTTTGAACCTGCGCGCAAAAAGCTTGGGCATGGCCCCCGAAGATGTAAGTGCATTTTGGGAAGGGGGATCCCCTCATGTAATAAGACTATTGTTTTATTCCCTGAGCCAGACTTAACGTGTGATTTAGCAAGTTCTCAAGTTCTTCCGCGAGCTTGCCACAGTAACTAACCTCAGTCTAGGCGGGCCCAAGACTGTCCTTGTAATTGTCAATGCGTAGTTCTCCCAAGGGGAGTCCTCCACGGGCTTATGAGGTTTCGGGCTTCTGAGGAGCCCGCTGGTCCGCCCGAGAGGGCCTTGCGAGAGACGGGCGTTAGATCACGGTGGGATGCGCGCGCATACCACGCCCAGCCCCCGCTCGTGATGCGCTCATGATGGGGGCAGTAGGTGTTGGCCTCGAAACAAGGCACGGAGCCAGAAAACTCAAGAAATCAACATGAACGAGAAAAGATGCCCCCATGCTTTGCCAATGAAAATACGACTGCGAGTTCAAATCCAAAAGGCGGCAAATCGAGCTATAGAAAAAGGGGTTGAAAGCAAATGGTCGCGTCCAGCACCTAGCTAGTCTTCTTATCTTCTCAGCAGCGCAGAGCCGGGTGCTTTTACTGGCCGTGAGCTTAGTCATTGGGGGACAGTATCGACGGCCAGCGCTGAGCATGGTGCTTCCACTAGGACGTGGGTGGGATCCCCTGAGGCTTGAGGGCAGCTCTCCGGGGACTCCGGGGCGTGTAAAACCCCACTCATTATTACGTGAGAGTGTCACGGGCGAAGACCTTCACAGGCGCTAGCCTTGCTTCATATCGCCAGACGAGGGCCCCACCTTGTGCCACCCTCGACCACTGTTGGGTCATCCAGAAATCAGGACGAAGCCAAGGGGCAAAGGGGACGCTAGCGGTGCCCTCGAAGACCACGAGCCCTCTGCCGAGGGAGGGCTTGCCGGCACCTCCCCGATAGAGGACCTACCTCCGAGCGACGCCTTGCCCCGTGCGGCATGAGGGAGGGCCTTGCTCCAGACCCCTTCCGTGCAGCCCCCGGTGCAACACCCCTGACTGGAGTGGGGCTGCAGTGCTGGGGTCGCCGTTCGTCGCTGCGGCCTGGTCCACCTGCGACCCATGGTTAGCGTAAGCCTGCTCCTGAGATATTAGTGGTACCTGTGGTGGTTGTCGTTGGCGGGGTTGGCGAAGCTCCTGGGTGGCTCATAGAAGGCCTCGGCTTCCAGCATCTCTTCTTCCCATCCCGGCTCGTGGAACATGCAGGGGTCATCCTCTGGCGTGTACTCCTAATCCACCATGCGGGGCACATAGGCTTCCTGAGCCACCTCTCCCGAACCTCCGTCGAGGCGCCCTGTGCCCCATGCCGCCGAGCCCGATGCACCTCCCTGGTGGCTGTAGGGTGGCGCTCATCCGGGACCATGAGGAGCAGCGCCCGCACCGATGCCACTCGGGGGAGGCAAGGGCGCGGCCAGATGTCCGGCACCGCTGGTCGTGCTGGCTCTGGCGAGCCCTCCTGGTGCTCCTGGGATCATGCGGGAACGACGAGGCCCGTCGTGCGACCTGGCCACAACTTGAGATGTAAGTAGGGAGCAGAAAGGCGGCGTACCCCTGGCTGCAGCATCCAACAGCTCAGCGACGTGTTCCAGCAATGCGTCGCGGCCACTCTCCACCAGCCGGCACCATAGCAGCTCCCGCGCCACCACAAGCGCGGCTCGCATGTTCACCTGTTCCTGTCATGTGTGTGGCACCGTCGCTGCTATGTAGCTGGCGGATCTTGCTATGGCCCACGCACGCCGCGGTGTGAGGGTGGAAGGCATCGGTCCGTGTCTCCCACGTCTTGCGGCGTTCGGCAGTGTGTGGGCTGCCTGGAGCGCAGAGTTGAGGTCTCCTTGGGCGGACGGTGCCGCCCTGTTGGGCCAAGCAGCCCACTGGTCGATGTTGGTCCTCGGGTCGTCGAACATCGAGACCGCAAGGTGTTGGCAGATCAGCTGACAGAAAAAAGGCTTCAGTGCACCCCCACCTGGCACGCCAAATGTTGGATTACGGGTTCCGGCAAAACCCTTGAGGTTTGAGCTCTGGGGTGCGCACGAAGATCTCTCTCCCCTGAGCTCACAATGTCGCAATGATCTCAAAGCCTAGCTCGCCAAACCCGAGGGACAAGTTACACAAGAGTAAATACTGGTTCGGGCCACCGTTGTGGTGTAACACCCAACTCCAGTGTGGTGTGGTGGATTGCCTTTTAGGCTGGATATGAACAAGTACAAGGGAAGAACAACCTCCTAAGGAGAGGCGTTCTTGAGCTCTGTGAGCTTGTGCAGTGGCCTTGGTGGAATGGATCCAGTCCCCCCTTCTATGGTGGTGGCTAGTCCTATTTATAGAGGCTCGGGTCCTCTCCCCAAAAATATTAGGCGGGAAGGGATCCCACAACGGCCAATTTGAAGGGGGACAGCCAGTACAAGCCATCCTAACAAAAGGTGGTCATCACCTGCCAAAGGCTCTGGTGGTGACGCCATCGTGGACTCCGTGATGACCTTCGTCTTGTCGTCCTGCTGGTCTTGGTCTCGTTGCACTGATATGGAAACCTTTGCCTGATGCCTCGGGACTCCTCGCCTGCGCATGACTCTTTAGCGGCAAAGAGGAAATTGGCACTCTGCGCCCACTGGCGCCCGCCTGGCCTTGGTCATCATGGCTCACGTCACGGAAACCTCATGAGGTGCCCCTCGCCTTGATATCTCCGCTCCTCGCGAGCCAGGCTGGTGAGGCTGCCCCTGAGGAGGTCTTGTGTCGTCCGCCTCGTGAGGCTTGGCCCCTCGTGAGGTTCTTAAGTGTTTGTTGATGAAGATGGGTCATACCAGGCCGCTGGTGGAGCCACGCCCTGGGCCGCAGGCATGCAAGTCTGGGTATCCCCGTTCCCAGGATGCCGATAGTACTGGGACTCGGCCTAGTCGACGAGGAAATCGGCCAGTGCTTGGGACTTGATGGCAGTGCGTGGCTGGTAGAAGATGGTGTAAGGGGCCAACTTGATGGCCCATTTGGCCACCCGGCCTGATGCATCTCTACTGCCTATGATTTCAACGAGTGGGGCAGTGCATACAACCGTGATTGGGTGCTCTTGAAAGTATGGCTTCAGCTTCTTGGCGGCAAAGTGCAAGCCATAACACATCTTTTGGTAGTGGGGATAGTTCTGCTTTGAGGCTGACAGCACCTCACTCAAATAGTACACAGGCCTCTGGATCGGCTGTGCTCTGCCATCTTCTGGGCGTTGCACCACGATGACAGTGCTGACCACCCGGCTGGTGGCGGCAATGTAGAGGTACATGGGCTCTTTAGCAGGCGGGGCCGCCAAGACATGCGGGGTAGTCGGCATCTTCTTCAGCTGGAGAAAGGCCTCGTCCGCCTTGTCGTTCCACTCGAAGTTATTCGTTTTCTTCATGAGTTGGTACAGGGGAAGAGCCTTCTCACCCAGCCGACTGATGAAGCGGCTGATGGATGCCAAGCAACCGGTGAACTTCTGGACATCTCACAGTTGGGTGGGTCTCTCCATCCTCTCAATGGCTTTGATCTTCATAGGATTGCACTCAGTGCCGCGCTTTGAGACCAGGACGCCAAGGAGCTGGCCGGCTAGTACCCCAAAGACACACTTCTCTGGGTTGAGCATGATCTAAAAACGGCGCAGATTATCAAAAGTTTCCTTGAGATCTTCCAAGAGGGTACAGCACTTCTCCGTCTTCACCACAATATCATCTACATAGACGTGGGTATTTCTGCTGAGTTGCTTGAGGAGGCACTTCTGCATGCAACGCTAAAAGGTGGAACCGGCATTTCTGAAGCCGAATGTCATAGTCAGGTAGTAGAAGGCTCTGAATGGTGTGATGAAGGCGGTCTTCAGGCGGTCGGCCGGGTCCAACTTGATCTGGTGGTACCCTGAGTAGGCATCCAAAAAACTCAGGAGCTCGCATCCGGCTGTGGAGTCTATCACTTGGTCAATCCGAGGCAAAGCAAACGGATCTTTGGGGCATGCTTTGTTGAGGCTGGTATAGTCAATACACATGCGCCACTTGTTGTTCTTTTTCAGTACAAGGACTGGGTTGGCAAGCCATTCTAGAAAAACCACTTCCATAATGAAGCTGACTGCCAGAAGCCGGGCTATCTCTTCACCAACAATTCTTCTCTTCTCTTATGACAGTCGGCGGAGGGGCTATTTGACTGGTTTGGCATCTGATCTGACATGTAGCTTGTGCTCGGCGAAATCCGTCGAAACACCCGGCATGTCTTTGGGAGACCATGCCAAGATGTCCCATTTCTCACGGAGGAAATCGACGAGCTCGCTTTCCTATTTGCTGTCAAGGTTGGCCCCTATGACAGCGTGCCTCTCCGAGCGCTCGGGGTCCAAGCGGATCTTCTTTGTTTCTTTGGCCGGCTGGAAGGAGCCCTGGGTCTCCGACTCTTTGGGATCTGGTGACAAGTCCGGCTACTTGCTGGCCATGGCCACCACCCGATCTAGGAGCTTCTTCTCAGCAGCAATCACAAGGGACTCAGCCAGCCAGCTGCTGGCCACGGCACAGGCGGCCGACTTCTCGTAGTCCCCGACTATCATCATAATGCCCTTGGTTCCCGGCATATTTATCTTGAGGTAGGCATAATGAGGTACTGCCATGAACTTGACTAGAGCTGGACGGCCTAGGAGCACATGATAAGGACTCTCCAGGTCAACCACCTCGAACCAAATTGCCTCGTGATGGAGGTGATCTTTGTCTCCGAAGAGGACATCTATCTTGATCTTGCTGATTGGTGAGAAGGAAAGGTCGGGCACAATGCCATGAAAGACAGCCCGACTGGGCTGGAGCTGCCTCTCTTTGATGCACAACTTCTCCATGGTGTCACGGTATAGGATGTTGATGCTGCTACCACCATCTATCAGAATCCGGGAGAAACGAGCAGCTCGCCTCTCTGTTGCAAGGGTGGCATCCAACAGCAGGGCATAGGAACCCGAAGAAGGCATTACTTCCGGGTGGTCCGCACGGCACCAGATGATAGGCTTCTAAGACTAGTGCATGATCTCTGGGGCAGCTGAGGCAACGGTGTTCACTTCACGGTGCTGCTGACGTTGGTTGTGCCGGTCACTAGCCACATTGGTGAAGACGAGGTAAGCTTCGTGCTCCTCGGGGTATTCATCCTGGATAGCTCCAGCTGCTGGACGGGCCGCCGGTTGCTGGGGAGGAGGCGGTGGCTGGCCAGCAGGCGGAGGAGGTAGCAGTCCTTCGCCCTTGGAGATTCGGGTGAGCCAGTGGCAGTTCCGGGTAGTGTGGTTGGATGGCTTCACGCCACTTTGGAACTTGTCGTGGAATTATCACGGCAAATGTCCTAGTGTGAGTACTTAGTCGTGAGGCCAACGCATCTTTGTAGTAGCTTGAGAGGGGTTGAGCGGAATCGAGAGACGCAGCACAAGACAAGGGTTTAGACAGCTTCGGGCCCCGGGAAACATCATCCGGTAATAATCCTACATGCTGTTTTTGGCTAGGTCTCATTATGCTCATGAGGGAGTCGCCGTAAACCGGCTCTCCTAGCTGTGTCTAGACTCAAGATTAATTTTTCCCTTCTTACTTGTCCCTCTTTGGGGAGCCCTGCCCCTCATTATATATGTTGAAGGGGCGGGTTATACGTGGAGTCCTATTAGGATTAGGACTAGTCTATCTCTCATACAAACCGGATACAAGTCCAGGTCTTAACTCCTTGTAAGACAAATATTCCTCATGCCTTTCTTCTTAAACCGGCCCACCATAACATGAGCCGGCCTTCTGGGCCTTGGGCCTTGTCATCCATCTGGAACACGCACCGGGTCACCAATGAGTCTTCAGGCTCGTGAATCGTCATACCAGTGAACCGCCAGACACATAAGTCGCCAATCCTCTGGCGGGTTAACGATGAAACGCCAAGTCCGGCCGGGTTATATTTCCGGCCGGTTTACACCGTGGGGTATATCCCCGACAGAACTTGTAGGGAGAATCAAGCGTTTGCTCATAGGAGAAGGCGGACAACCAAGCAGGCTTTCCACCCTTCAGGCACTTGGGACCGGGTTGTCCCTCCGGCTGGTGGGAGCTGGTTGCGGGGCCTTGCGCTTGTTGTTGTTCTGCTAATGGCGCCGACTGTTGTCACCAGTCGGCATCCGGGGAGCCGGAGGGAGCACCTTTCCGGTCGCACCCAACTGGAGCTTCGACTTCATGGAGGAGTCGGCCATGGCATACTTGTCTGCTACGATCAGCAGATCTCGAGTGTAGTCGGCTTGTCGTAGAGGAGTCGGTGCTTGAGCAAGGTGCCCTCTCGGCACCCAGCAGTGAAGTACTCAATGGCTTGTACCTCATGCACCCCTTCGCGGGAGTTGCGTAGTTCGGCCCACCGTGTCAAGTAGTCGCGCGTGGACTCAGTGGGGCCTTGGATGCACAGAGAAAGCTGGCGAGGCTTGGGTGGCCGCTTGTAGGTGCTGGTGAAGTTGCGGATGAAAACTTCGGTGAAATCTACCCGGCTGTTGACGCTGCGAGGCTTCAGGCTATTCAACCATGTCCAGGCCATGCCCTGGAGCATGAGCAGAACGTACTTCACGGCAACGCACTTGTTGCCGTTTGCTATGTTGACGGCTGTGGAGTAATCCCCCAGCCAATCCTCCGGCTTCACGGAACCGTTGTACTTGGGCGTGTCTCTTGGGAGCGAGAACCCTTTGGGGAAGGGCTCGTCATGAATGCAGGGGCCAAAACAAGGTGGGTCGATTGCATCTTCTTCTTCTAGCGCCAGGGATCGCGCCAGATGGTCGATCCGATGGCGGGCATCGTTCTCTTCGACTCCTTCACGGCGTCCGAGCCGGTCACTGAGAGTCGGGTGCTCAACACGCGGCGAGGAGGCACGCCTCTCCCGGTGAGGAGGGGATGCTACCTCTTGAGCATGAGTTGGTTTTCCCTTGAAGAGGAAAGGGTGATGCAACAAAGTAGCGTAAGTATTTCCCTCTGTTTTTGAGAACCAAGGTATCAATCCAGTAGGAGAATACACGCAAATCACCTAGTACCTGCACAAACAAATAAGAACGTTGCAACCAACACGATAAAGGGCTTGTCAATCCCTTCATGGCCACTTGCAAAAGTGAGATCTGATAAAGATAATAAGATAAATATTTTTGGTATTTTTGTTTATAGATTGGAAAATAAATATTGCAAAATAAACGGCGACAGAAATAGCTAGTTGACAGGAAAATGATATGATGTAAAGTAGACCCGGGGGCCATATGTTTCACTAGTGGCTTCTCTCAAGATATTATATCTTACGGTGGGTGAACAAATTACTGCCAAGCAATTGATAGAAAAGCGCATAGTTATGGGAATATCTAGGCATGATCATAAACATAGGCATCACGTCCGTGACAAGTAGACCGAAACGATTCTTCATCTACTACTATTACTCCACACATCGACCGCTATCCAGCATGCATCTAGAGTATTAAGTTCATAAGAACAGAGTAACACATTAGGCAAGATGACATGATGTGGAGGGATAAACTCAAGCAATATGATATAAACCCCATCTTTTTATCCTCGATGGAAACTATACAATACATGTTGATTCCCTTTCTATCAGCAGGATCGAGCACCGCAAGAATGAACCCAAAGCTAAGCACTTCTCCCATTGCAAGAAAGATCAATCTAGTAGGCCAAACCAAACTGATAATTTGAAGAGACTTGCAAAGACATCAATTCATGCATATAAGAATTCAGAGAAGAATCAAATATTGTTCATAGATAAACTTGATCATAAACCCACAATTCATCGGATCTCGGCAAACACACCACAAAAAGGATTACATCGAATAGATCTCCAAGAACATCGAGGATAACTTTGTATTGAAGATCAAAGAGAGAGAAGAAGCCATCTAGCTAATAACTATGGACCCAAAGGTCTGTGGTAAACTACTCACACATCATTAGAGAGTCTATGGTGTTGATGTAGAAGCCCTCCGTGATCGAATCCCCCTCCGACAGATCGCCGAAAAGGTCCCCAGATGGGATCTCACGGGTACAGAAGGTTGCGGCAGTGGAAAAGTGGTTTCGTGGCTCCCCTGGATGTTTTCAGGGTATAAGAGTATATATAGGCGAAAGAAGTAGGTTGGTGGAGCTACGAGGGGCCCACGAGGGTGGGGGGCGCGCCTGCCCCCCTGGGCGCGCCACCCTACCTTGTGGCCGCCTCGTTGCTTCCTTGATATCCACTCCAAGTCTCCTGGATTGTGTTTGTTCCAAAAAAAGATCCTCGGGAATGTTTCATTCCGTTTGGATTCCGTTTGGTATTCCTTTTTTGCGAAACACTGAAATAGGAAAAAAAACAATTTGCACCGGGCCTTCGACTAATAGGTTAGTCCCAAAAATAATATAAAAGTGCATAATAGAGCCGATTAAACATCCAAAACAGATAACATAATAGCATGGAACAATCAAAATTTATAGATACGTTGAAGACGTATTAAGCATCCCCAAGCTTAATTCCTCCTCGTCCTCGAGTAGGTAAATGATAAAAACAGAATTTTTGATGTCGAGTGCTACCTAACATAATTTTCAATGCAATTTTCTTTATTGTGGCATGAATATTCAGATCTAAAAGATTCAAGACAAAAGTTTAATATTGACATAAAAATAATAATACTTCAAGCATGCTAACCAAGCAATTATGTCTTATCAAAATAACATAGCCAAAGAATGCTTATCCCTACAAATCATATAGTATGGCCATGCTTCATTTTTGTCACACAAAATTCTCCCATCATGCACAACCCCGATGAAAAGCCAAGCAATTGTTTCGTACTTTGCCTTTTCAAACTTTTTCAATTTTCACGCAATATATGAGCGCAAGCCATGGACATAGCACTATGGGTGGAACAGAATATGATGATGGAGATTGTGTGAGAAGACAAAAAAGGGAGAAAGTCTCACATTGACGCGGCTAATCAACGGGCTATGGAGATGCCCATCAATTGATGTCAATGCAAGGAGTAGGGATTGCCATGCAACGGATGCACTAGAGCTATAAATATACGAAAGCTCAACAAAAGAAACTAAGTGGGTGTGCATCCAACTTGCTTGCTCACGAAGACCTAGGACATTTTAAGGAAGCCCATCTTGGAATATATAAGCCAAGTTCTATAATGAAAAATTCCCATTGGTATATGAAAGTGACAAAATAGGAGACTCTCTATCATGAAGATCATGGTGCTACTTTGAAGCACAAGTGTGGAAAGGATAGTAACATTGCCCCTTCGCTCTTTTTCTATCATTTTTATGGCCTCTCTTTTTTTCGTCCGGAGTCTCATCCCGACTTGTGGGGGAATCATAGTCTCCATCATCCTTTACTTACATGGGACAATGCTCTAGTAATGAAAGTCATCACACTTTTATTTACATACAATTCAAGAATTACAACTCGATACTTAGAACAAATTATGACTCTATATGAATGCCTCCGGCGGTGTAACGGGATATGCGATGAATCCAGAGTAACATGTATGAAAGAATTATGGAGGTGGCTTTGCCACAAATACGATGTCAACTACATGATCATGCAAAGCAATATGACAATGATGGAGCGTGTCATAATAAACGGAACGGTGGAAAGTTGCATGACAATATATCTCAGAATGGCTATGGAAATGCCATAATAAGTAGGTATGGTGGCTGTTTTGAGGAAGATATAAGGAGGTTTATGTGTGATAGAGCCTATCTTATCACAGGGTTTGGATGCACCGGTGATGTTTGCACCAACTCTCGAGGTGAGAAAGGGCAATGCACGGTACCAAAGAGGCTAGGAATGATAGAAGGGTGAGAGTGCGTATAATCCATGGACTCAACATTAGTCATAAAGAACTCACATACTCATTGCAAAAATCTACAAGTCATCAAAACCAAGCACTACACACATGGTCCTAGGGGGATAGATTGGTAGGAAAATACCATCGCTCGACCCTGACCGCCACTCATAAGGAAAGCAATCAAAGAACACCTCATGTTTCAAATTTGTCACACAACGTTTACCATACGTGCATGCTACGGGACTTGCCAACTTTAACACAAGTATTTCTCAATTCCATAATTACTCAACTAGCACAAATCTAATATTACTACCTTCATATCTCAAAACAATCATCAAGTATCAAACTTCTCATGGTATTCAATGCACTCTATATGAAAGTTTTTATTATACCCATCTTGGATGGCTATCATATTAGGACCAATTTCTTAGCCAAAGAAAATTACCATTCTGTTCTAAAAGACTCTCAAAATAATATAAGTGAAGCATGAGAGATCAATAATTTCTATAAAATAAAACCACCGCCGGGCTCTAAAAAGATATAAGTGAACTACTAGAGCAAAGTTATCTAGCTCAAAAGATATAAGTGAAGGGCATAGAGTATTCTAATAAATTCCAATTCATGTGTGTCTCTCCAAAAGGTGTGTACAGCAAGGATGATTGTGGTAAACTAAAAACCAAAGACTCAAATCATACAAGACACTACAAGCAAAACACATATCATGTGGTCAATAAAAATATAGCCTCAAGTAAAGTTACCGATAGATGAAGACGAAAGAGGGGATGCCTTCCGAGGCATCCCCAAGCTTAGGCTTTTGGTTGTACTTGAATTTTACCTTGGGGTGCCTTGGGCATCCCCAAGCTTAGGCTCTTGCCACTCCTTGTTCCTACATCCATCAAATCTTTACCCAAAAACTCGAAAACTTCACAACACAAAACTCAACAGAAAAAATCTCATGAGCTCCGTTACTATAAGAAAACAAACCACCACTTTAAGGTACTGTAATGAAGTCATTCTTTATTTATATCAGTGTTAACTCTACTATATTCCAACTTCTCTATGGTTCATACCCCCTGATACTAGCCATAGATTCATCAAAATAAAAAAACAACACACGAAAAACAGAATCGGTCAAAAACAGAACAGTCTGTAGTAATCTGTAGGTTTCGAATACTTCTGTAACTCCAAAAAATCCTGAGAAATTAGGACATCCTAAATAATTTTTATATTGATCTACTGCAGTTGGAATTGGTATCTTAGCGCTCTCTAGTAAAAAATGAAAATTATTCTCGTGAGCACATACTTTCTGTTCTTTTTCAGCAAGATCAAACAACAATCATCCAAGAAGATCCTCAAGGCTTTACTTGGTACAAACACTAATTAAAACATAAAAAACATAATAATAACAGAGGATAGATGATTTATTTATTACTAAACAGGAACAAAAATCAAGGAACAAAAATAAAATTCGGTTGCCTCCCAACAAGCGCTATTGTTTAACGCCCCTAGCTAGGCACCTTTAATTTTAATGATGCTCACATGAAAGATAGCAATTGAAACACGAAGGGAGAATCATGTCAGGACCCCGACTCGATGTCACATCGATCTAGCTGGTAACACCTCATATCACTTTGCGGCCTCACGCACGGTATCCCCACGGGTGTCGTCTTACCTTTTCCCGGGACCGTTTGCGCCTTTTGGCTCACGTATATGATAGTGTCGCTAGCATCCATATGATAAAGAGCCCGGGCTGACATGACTAGTCGTAAACCCAAAGTGGCACAGACTTACAGGGACAGGCATCCATGACCCAGCTTCGAACGTGTCGGTCATCAGCAAGTGGGTCCGGGCTGTAGCACTGGGCTAGCAGGACTCCGGTAAACCGGGCTGTAGCGGGCTAACAGGACTCCGGTACTCAAAGCGTGACATTTCCCCGAAGGGACAGACACAGGAACGAAGAAGGACACATGCCGGCCAGCCTAAGTGTTCCAGAGCAGTAGCAAGCTACCATGGCTCAGCGGTAACACTAGG